>NW_021703355.1:0-2347 GCF_005190385.1 Monodon monoceros | reverse complement strand
GGTGAGGAACCCAGCACATGTGGCCTTAAACAAGGGGACACACATCACGAAGGGGCTGAGAGTGAGGCATGCAGGAGGAGACTCAAAACAGAGGGCCCATAGAATAAAACAGGTGAGGAAACCAGAAGTTGGAACCTCCAAGCAGGCGGCCCAGAGCACCGACGCTATGGGATACAGGCCGGAGTGAACTCACAGCAGAGGGCACACATCCTGAAACTCTGAGCAACCCAGACGTTGGGACCACAGAGCAGAAGGCCCACATCCCCATTGGGATGGGAACCTGGCAGAAGTCTCATTGCACCAGTGGGCACACATCAGAAAATGTGCGGAGCCCAGAAGTTAGGGTGTGATGCAAGAGGGCCCACATCCCCGAGGGGAGGAGGGTCCCAGCAGACTCCAACTGCTACCAGACGGCCAAAGTTGACAAAACAGGGTGTGCCAGCAGGCAGGACTGACCGCAGAGCAGAGGGCCCACCTCACAGAAGTATGAGGAACCCAACTAGGATGAGGCTCTCACCAGTGGGCGCACAACACCAAGTGGATGGGAACCAGGCAGGAGTGTCCTTACACCAGTGGGACCACATCAGCGAAAATTGAGGAGCCCAGAACACTTGGCCTCAAACCAGAGGACACACATCAATAAGGGGCTGGGAATGAGGCAGGCAGGAGTAGCCTCGAAACAGAGGGCCCATAGAATAAAAAAGGTGAGGAATCCCGCAGTTGGAACGTCCCAGCAGGCGGCAAGAAACAGCAAGGCTATGGGATCCCAGCCGGTGTGAACTCACAAAAGAGGGCACTCATCATGAAACTGTGAACAACCCAGCCGTTGTGTCCACAGAGCAGAAGGCCCACATTCCCATGGGGTGGGGAACCTGGCAGGAGTGTACTCGCACCACAGGGCACACATCAGAAAAGTTTGGGAGCCCAGGAGTTAGGGCCAGACGCCAGAGGGCCCTCATTACTGAAGGGAGGAAATTCCCAGCAGGCACCAAATCCCAACTGAGGGCCCACGTCACCTTGGTGGCCAGGGAGGAGTGACCTCACAGCAGAGGGCATACGTCACAGAAGGGTGAGGAACCCAGCCAGGATAAGACTCTCACGAGAGGGCCCACATCACCAAGGGGATCGGAATCTGACAGAAGTATCCTCACACCAGTGTGGCCAAATCATAGAAAGGTGAGGAACCCAGAACATGTGGCCTAAACCAGAGGAACCACATCTCCAAGGTACTCGGAGTGAGGCAGGCAAGATTAGCTTAAAAACACAGGGCCCATAGATTAAAAAATGTGAGGAATCCAGCAGTTGGAACCTCGCAGCAGGCGGCCCAGAGCACGGAGTCTATGGGATCCAGGCTGAAGTGAACTCACAGCAGAGGGCCCACATCATGAAACTGTGAGCAACCCAGGCTTTGGGACCACAGAGCAGAAGGCCCACATTCCCATGGGGATGGGAACCTGGCAGGAGTGTCCTCGCACCACTTAGTACGTATTAGAAAATGTGGGTACCCAGCAGTTAGGGCCTGACGCCAAAGGGCCCTCATCACTGAGGGGAGGAGGCTCCCAGCATGCTCCAACTGCCACCAGAGAGCCGACGTTGCCAAGGCGGGGTGTGCCAGCCAGGCAGGAGTGACCTCAGAGCAGAGGGCCAAGCTCATGGAAGTGTGAGGAACCCAACCAGGATCAGACTCTCACCAGAGGGCCCACATCACCAAGGGGATGCGAACCAGGCAGGAGTGTTCTGAGACCAGTGGGGCCACATCATTGAAAGGTGAGGAAGCCAGCACATGTGGCCTCGAACAAGAAGGCCTACATCAACAAGGGCCTCGGAGTGAGGCACGGAGGACGTGTCTCACAACACAGTGCACATAGAATAAAAAAAATGAGGAATCCCGCAGTTGGAAAGTCCCAGCAGGCGGCAAGGAACAGCGAGGCTATGGGATCCCAGCCGGTGTGAACTCACAAAGAGGGCCCTCATCATGAAACTGTAAACAACCTAGCTGCTGTGTCCACAGAGCAGAAGGCCCACATTCCCATGGGGTTGGGAACCTGGCAGGAGTGTACTCGCACCACAGGGCACACATCAGAAAAGTTTGGGAACCCAGGAGTTAGGGCCTGACGCCAGAGGGCCCTCATTACCGAAGGGAGGAAACTCCCAGCAGGCACCAAATCCCAACTGAGGGCCCACGTCACCAAGGTGACGAGCGCCAGCCATGCAGGAGTGACCTCACAGCAGAGGGCATACGTCACAGAAGGGTGAGGAACCCAGCCAGGATAAGACTCTCACCAGAGTGTCCACATCAACAAGGGGATCGGAACCAGGCAGAAGTATCCTCACACCAGTGTGGCCA
>NW_021703354.1:0-1021 GCF_005190385.1 Monodon monoceros | reverse complement strand
TGAAACAGATTTGGACCTGAAGCCATCCTGCGGTTTTGCGGCCAGCTCACAAGAAAGCGAATTGAAGAAAGGAGCTCAGGGGCATGTAATTCACAAACCTGCAGAGTTATGAATGACAGCTATCGTCCAAAAATGTATTGAAGTAAGCCTTCGAAGAGGACTTGAAAGCGGGGCAGAATTTCAGGAAAACGATTTCAGGGAGTAGACAGGAATTGCACTTAAAGCATAGGAAAAGAGGCAGAATGTCGACAATGATGCACTTGGCCAAAAAGGGCGTATGCGTTTTCTCCTGAATATATTCAGGAAAAAACGCATACGCCCTTTTTGGCCAACCAAGCAAGCGTGAAAAGGAAATCTGCACCACATTGAAGTCTCACTGCCCCCCGGTCCAAAGGGCCATCTGAAACAAGTGTAAAATCCAGAAAGGCAGGACAGGTCGTGGAGAACAGGGAGCCTTGTTATGCTGATGGGCTTAATGTAAGTTGCCAACAGCCACTCTGGAGAAGAGTATGGTGTTTCCTGAAACACGTAGGAAACAAAGCAACACAGCCTATGGCACTTACACTCATGGTCCTATAGCTTAGGGAAATTCAAATCAAAAACACACAGCCACCCCAAAGTTTGAGACGGCTCTGTTTACAAGAACCTCATCTACGGTAAAAGTTAAATATCCGAGAAAGCAAAAAATGTATAAAGAAGTTGTGGTACGTACGTACAATGGAATATCAATCAGCAATGAAATCTACGTCATCAGTCCCATAGCGGCATAATGAGTGGATTCAGGTTCAATGATTCTACGAGAAATAAGTCGCACAGAAAAGGAAACAAAATAAGTTATCACGAATACACGGAATGAAAACTTGCCTACACGTTAACTGAATTACAAAACAGAACAGGGTCTCAAATTTAGAAAACCAACTTATGCTTGCTTATCGGGAAAGGTGAGATGGGATGCTGCATAAAACCAGAGAACTGAAATTAGCACAGATACCGTTCCATAAGCCAAATATATAATAGACAA
>NW_021703353.1:0-1131 GCF_005190385.1 Monodon monoceros | reverse complement strand
TTGTATTTCTGCAGTGTCAGTTATTACTTCTCCTTTTTCATTTCTAACTTTATTGATCTGAGTCCTCTCCCTTTTTTTCTTGATGAGTCTGGGTAATGGTTTATCAATTTTGTTTATCTTCTCAAAGAATCAGCTTTTATTTTTATCGATCTTTGCTGTTGTTTCCTTCATTTCTTTTTTTAATTAATTAATTAATTAATTAATATTTGGCTGCATTGGGTCTTTGAGGCTGCGCGCGGGTTGTCTCTAGTTGCAGTAAGGGGGGGCTTCTCATTGTGGTGGCTTCTCTTGTTGTGGAGCACAGGCTCTAGGCACACGGGCTTCAGTAGTTGTGGGACATGGACTCAATAGTTGTGGCTTGTGGGCTCTAGAGCATAGGCTCAGTAGTTGTGGTGCACGGGCTTAGTTGCTCTGCAGCATGTGGGATTTTCCCGGACCAGGGCTCGAATCCATGTCCTGTGCACTGGCAGGTGGATTCTAAACCACTGCCCCACCAGGGAAGTCCCTCTTTTTCATTTATTTGTGATCTGATCTTTATGATTTCTTTCCTTTTCCTAACTTTGGGGTTTTTTTTATTCTTAGTTCTCTAATTGCTTTAGGGGTTATGTTAGGTTGTTTATTTGAGACGTTTCTTGTTTCTTGAGGTACGAGTGTATTGCTATAAACGTCCCTCTTAGAACTGCTTTTGCTGCATCCCATAGGTTTTGGGGCATCGTGTTTTCATTGTCATTTGTTTCTAGGTATTTTTTGATTTCCTCTTTGATTTCTTCAGTGATCTCTTCGTTATTAAGTAGTGTATTGTTTAGCCTCCATGTGTCTGTATTTTTTTACTTACAAAAATATTTTTTCCTGTGATTGATATCTAGTCTTATAGCATTGTAGTCGGAAAAGATACTTGATACGATTTCAATTTTCATAAATTTACCAAGGCTTGTTTTGTGACCCAAGATATGATCTGTCCTGGAGAATGTTCCATGAGGACTTGAGAAGAAAGTGTATTCTGTTGTTTTTGGATGGAATGTCCTATAAATATCAATTAAGTCCGTCTTGTTTAATGTATCATTTAAAGCTTGTGTCTCCTTATTTATTTTCATTTTGGATCATTTGTCCATTGGTGAAAGTGGGGTGTTA
>NW_021703352.1:0-1547 GCF_005190385.1 Monodon monoceros | reverse complement strand
TTACTGTCTTGCGTGACTGTGTTCCTTTGTTTGTATATTTTCTCACTTCTCTGATAAAATTTGCTCTCTGGAGATCCGGGAAGGCCTAGGGGGCTAAAGCTTTTCTTAGAAACAAGAGGCCGGGGACGTGGGGGGGGGAGGGGTCCATCCCCCGGTCTGTCACAGCGTCCATAAGTTGAATATTCATGTTCTCATACTCGGGAAACATTAGCTGCTTCCCCAGCCAATGCTCCCAGAGAGAAGGTATCTTTTATCCCATGAAGAAAAAGGGGACTTTTTTTTTGTATCAGTAGAGTTTAATTTTTTTTCCCGTGTTTTCTTCGTAGAGACTGGTCTCTGTTCCTTTTTGTCAGCTCCCACCACCCCCCATCTTTTTTTTTTTTTTTTTTTTTTCTCCCCTGGAGTCCGTCCGTTTCATCCTAGATTTGTTTCTTCTTGCAGTTGTATCCCCTGCCTCACGTCAGGGTCTTCCTCCTTCCACGGCTGCGTATTCAATTGCCCTGACTTACGTTTTTGTGTTACGTGGGTGGAAACATGGAGGGGTGGATTAGTTGCCCCTCATTTCCGTTCAGGTAAATGCCACTCCTGTGTCCAGTACGCTTTGTCAGCAGAGATGAAATGGCATTTGGCTTAAAAACGCCTCATGAGTTCAACATTTCCCTGCTACAGAAAAAGCGTTAATCACCATTACAATGTTCCCCAGAGTGGCCAGCTGCATCCTCCCCCTATTTGCCCAATTATTAACCGAAACATCACTCCTTTTTTGCCTGGCACGACAACAAAAGCGATAGTTTTATTTAGCGAGATTTTCAAATCAAGACGGGAATAAGTTACACAGTTAATGTGACATAGGCTAAGGGAGCTATAATATGACACAGAAGCTTTTGTTACAGTGGAACACACTTATGTTTTGTTTTATAAGAGATAACTGACCAGAAGGAAAAAGAAAAACATCAAACCCACCAGGCAGGGCTTGTAGACGCCATGTAACAAACCGTTCTTCAGGGTTCGGTGCCCTCTGTAGACACAAGGCCACTCCGTTTCTGGGCCTGGAGCGTCCCTCAGAGTTAGCAAGGATGCTGACTGAGGTCGATAGGAAACATTCCACAGAGTTCTGCATGTCCACGATAAGGATACTCTTTATTCTTCCCTGGGTATAAAAGGGTTGTGGGTTTCTCTTGGCCAAAGGTCGGTTCTCAGCTCTCCACCTGCAGAGCTGCTTGTTCAAGAAATACGTTTAAGGGGGGGGACTTCTCCAGCGGTCCAGTGGTTAGGACTGCATGGTTCCACTGCAGGGGGCAGGGGTTTGATCCCTGGTCGGGGAACTAAGATCCTGCAAGCCACGGCCAAAAAAAAAAGAAAAGAAAAAAAGAGAAAAATAGGTTTCAAAAAAGAAGATGATTTCATTCTGCCATCATGGGCTCATGACAGGGACTCCGAAGTCTCATGAGTCATCCGAAATTGTGTGCATAAGTTTGTTTCTTGCAAGTAAATACAATGCCAGCTGCGCAGGCATCGGTGGTTTCCGCGTAGGAGTAAACGGTTGT
>NW_021703351.1:0-1200 GCF_005190385.1 Monodon monoceros | reverse complement strand
TGGGGCTCAGCCTGCCATGCTCTAGAGCTAAAGGGAAACTCAACGTGAGCACTTGCCTCGAGAACATGCCCAGAGTATCCATACAGAAACGGAGGCATGCAGCTCTTTCCATGAGGTCTTAGTCACTGTTCTGCTGCATTTTAAAGGAAGTACCCTTTTCAGGACTCCTAGTCCCTTCGGGTGTGCGTCAATTCCCTCAAGGATCAGTGAGTACCTCTAGACCCCTGTGGGCCTTCTGAGCAACAGCGAGGCCCATAGGTCGGTCCCTCGGAGGCCCTCCGTGTAGGCCGAGTGATGGACCACACACTGCACGTTCCTTAAGTATAGTTGCATTTCCAGATCCCTCGAACATCCTCAGGACCACATTTCTGGCCTGTCAGCTGTGCCATGGAAGTCTTCGTTATGGCCGTCGTCTGACCTGCCATGGGCAAACATTCCGCTTACAATTCTTCGAGGACCTCGTACCTTCAGTCAGTCTGCTCGAGGAGAAATTCACCATCCTACCATGCTCTGTCGCTAACGGGACACTCAGCATGAGCACTTGTCTCGAGGAAAGGCCCTGAATTGCCATGCGGAAGCGGATGCGTGCAGCAGTTTCCATGAGGCCGTAGGCGCTGCTCTGCATTATCATAGAGGCAGTACGCTTTTCAGGGCACCTAGGAGCCTCGCATGGGCACCCTATTACTGGCAAAAACAGTGAGTACCCCCAGCACGCCCTGGGCCTGCTAAGCAACATCCAGGCATGTAGCCCTTCAGTGTCACTCTGTGTATGTCGCGTGTAGGGCAGCACACTGCCCTCTTTTTTGGAGAACTTGATTTCCTCAGCCGTGGCAGCAGTTGCTTTTTCATGGTGCCTGTTCTTCCCCTCAGCGTCCCCTGCTGGTTATTCTCTTGTCTGGTGACTGCAGGCCAAACAAACACCTGCCGCTCTTCAAGGAAACAATGTCCTTCCTCGAGGAGGCTCCCCACCCCTCGCCCTGGTCTGGCCTGCCCACCCAGCCCCTTGGCCTCCTGTTGGCTTAGTTGTTCCCCTGAATGTTCCGTGTCATAGCACTTGTCACACCACACTGTTACTTTCTGTCTGTCTGTCCTTTCCAGTAGTTGTAAGTTTTCTCTGGGGCCGCCTGGCTGGCTGATAGGTAGAGGAATGGACCCTGGACCTGTTGTCCTAGAACAGGATGGGCAGGGCAAAGCTTTTTC
>NW_021703350.1:0-2763 GCF_005190385.1 Monodon monoceros | reverse complement strand
TCCGTGATTTAAATAATTACTGCCACAGGACGGGCAAATGGTCCGAGATGCCCTATGTTCAGGCCTTCTGGTATTTGCGCTTCCGCCCCTATGTCTTAATTGCTCTACCTCCCAGATTCTCCTCGCCAAACAAACTTCTCCAACTCGCTCCGACGAAAACTCCTCCTCTCCTTTAACCGACCCCCCCCCGCCCCGAATCTCTTGCTGCCTCCCCTTTTACACCTCCCCCACCCTACCCCGAAGCGGTTCCCCCTTCCCCTGAAGCCGCTCCTCCCACTGCTCCCCCGCCACCGCCGTCAACTCCTTTGCCCACATCCCTCCCCTCACCAATTAGCGCACACACGCGTTCGCAGGATTCTCAGGATCCTAACCTCCTCTGTCCACTGAGGGAGGTAGCAGGGGCAGAAGGACTGGTCCGAGTCCACGTCCCCTTCTCCCTCCAAGATCTCTCTCAAATAGAAAAACGATTGGGTTCCTCCTCTGCTGACTCTTCCCGCTACATTAAGGAGTTCCGCTCTCTCTCTCAAGCTTATGATTTAACCTGGCATGATATCTTCGTGGTTCTGTCCTCTACCTTAACCCCAGACGAAAGGGAAAGAATTCACACTGCTGCCCGAAACCATGCAGATCAGGTCCACCTTACTGATAATTCTGTGCCAGTCGGCGTAACCGCTGTACCTGGCACCGACCCAGGCTGGACTTACCAGGACGGCCAAGATGGCCGCCGTAAACGCGACCTCATGATCCAATGCCTCCTGGTTGGCATGCAGGCTGCCGCTAATAAGGTAGTCAATTTTGAAAAACTAAAAGAGATAACCCAAGAACCTAACGAAAATCCAGCTATCTTTCTCAGTCGCCTTACAGAGGCCTTAACTCTACACCCGACTGGATCCCGACACACCGGCAGGGGCAGCTGTCCTAGCCACCCATTTTATTACCCAATCAGCCCCAGACATTCGGAAAAAATTAAAACGGGCAGAGGATGGCCCTCAAACCCCTATTCGAGACCTGGTAAAAATGGCCTTTAAAGTCTAAAATGGCCGTAAGGATTTGGCAGAATCCAGCCGACAGGCTCGGATGCACCAGAAGGTGGCTCTCCAAACCCAAGCTCTTGTAGCCGCCCAAGCTCTTGTAGCCGCCCTAAGGCCGGCCATCTCCCATGGATCACAGCATCCACGGGGTCTGCAGAAGGCAACCCCGCCAGGGGCCTGCTTCAAATGCGGAAAAGAAGGCCACTGGGCTCGCCAATGTCCCAATCCCCAACCTCCTTCTAAGCCCTGTCCCAGCTGCGGGCTAACGGGCCACTGGAAGAGTGACTGCCCTACGACTGGCCCTCCCTCAGCGTCTCCACGCGGGGGGCAGGCCAACCCTGCGGCATTGCCACTCGAACTGCTGGGATTGGCTGACGACTGACGGCGCCCGGACTCGAAGAACCCCATCACCCTCGCCGAGCCCAAGGTAACGCTACAGGTGGCGGGTAAGTCCATCTCATTTTTGGTGGACACGGGGGCCACCTAATCGGTTCTGCCTACCTATTCCGGGCCAGTTTCTCCTTCCCAGATCTCGGTTATGGGTATTGATGGCAAATCCTTCTCCCCATTTCAAACTGGTTTACTCCCATGTAATCTTGACGGGATGCCGTTTACTCATTCCTTTTTAATCATGCCATTCTGCCCGGTTCCCCTCTTAGGCCGAGATACCCTCTCTTACTTAGGGGCCTCCCTCCAGCTGGTCAGACTTGACCCTAAAGTCCCCTCCTCCCAGCTCCTGCTTCCTCTTCTCGGTCTATCTCTAGAACCCTCTCCCTCCTGCCCTCCTTTTTCAACCACACCATACCCAATCAATCCCCAAATTTGGGATACTTCTAAGCCCATAATAGCAACACACCATTCCCCCGTCCTCATCCGCCTAAAGGACCCCTCCAAGTTTCCGTCAAGGCCCGAATCTCCCATCTCCGAGACTCACCTTAGGGGCCTACAACCTATTATCACCAGACTCCTAAATCAGGGACTTCTTATCCCCACTGACTCTCCCTGCAACACCCCCATCCTACCTGTCCGCAAGGCCTCTGGAGATTATCGCCTGGTCCAGGACCTCCAAATAATCAATGAGGCCATAATTCCTCTCCACCCGGTAGTTCCGAACCCACCCATCCTGCCTGTCCGCAAAGCCTCTGGAGATTATCGCCTGGTCCAGGACCTCCGAATAATCAATGAGGCCATAATTCCTCTCCACCCGGTAGTACCGAACCCATACACCTTGCTCTCCCATATTCCCCCATCCACAACCCACTTTACGGTTTTGGATCTCGAGGATGCCTTCTTCATTATCCCCCTACATCCCGACTCCTATTTCCTCTTCGCCTTTACCTGGACGGATCCGGATACTCATACTTCCAGCCAGCTCACCTGGACAGTTCTTGCCCAGGGCTTCCGCGACAGCTCTCATCTCTTTGGTCAGGCGCTGGCACGGGACCTCACTGCCTGCTCCCTTACCCCCAGCATACTCCTCCAATATGTAGATGACCTCCTCCTTTGCAGCCCATCTCTTAACCTCTCTAGACAACATACCGCAGATCTCCTCAATTACCTTGGCTCTCGCGGTTATCGGGTCTCCCCAGCCAAGGCTCAGTTATCTGTATCTTCTGTAACCTACCTGGGGCTCCACCTTACCCCTACCACAAAAAGTCTAACAACCGACCGCACCCGGATCATCCGCAAACACCAACAGTCCACCTCCCCAATTCCCGATTGGTGGCAATCC
>NW_021703349.1:0-1300 GCF_005190385.1 Monodon monoceros | reverse complement strand
AAGACCTAAATTTCTCCAAAGAAGACATTTCTCCAAAGAAGATATACAGACTGCCAACAAACACATGAAAGAATGCTCAACATCATTAATCATTAGAGAAATGCAAATCAAAACTACCATGAGATATCATCTCACACCAGTCAGAATGGCCATCACCAAAAAATCTAGAAACAATAAATGCTGGAGAGGGTGTGGACAAAAGGGAACACTCTTGCGCTGCTGGTGGGAATGTGAATTGGTACAGCCACTATGGAGAACAGTATGGAGGTTCCTTAAAAAACTACAAATAGAGCTACCATATGACCCAGCAATCCCACTGCTGGGCATATACCCTGAGAAAACCAAAATTCAAAAAGAGTCATGTACCAAAATGTTCATTGCAGCTCTATTTACAATAGCCCGGAGATGGAAACAACCTAAGTGTCCATCATCGTATGAATGGATAAAGAAGATATGGCACATATATACAATGGAATATTACTCAGCCATAAAAAGAAACGAAATTGAGCTATTTGTAATGAGGTGGATAGACCTAGAGTCTGTCATACAGAGTGAAGTAAGTCAGAAAGAGAAAGACAAATACCGTATGCTAACACATATATGGAATTTAAGGGAAAAAATGTCATGAAGAACCTAGGGGTAAGACAGGAATAAAGACGCAGAACTACTAGAGGACGTACTTGAGTATATGGGGAGGGGGAAGGGTAAGCTGTGACAAAGCGAGAGAGAGGCATGGACCTATATACACTACCAAATGTAAGGTAGAGAGCTAGTGGGAAGCAGCCGCATAGCACAGGGAGATCAGCTCTGTGCTTTGTGACCGCTTGGAGGGGTGGGATAGGGAGGGTGGGAGGGCGGGAGACGCAAGAGGGAAGAGATAAGGGAACATATGTATATGTATAACTGATTCACTTTGTTATAAAGCGGAAACTAACACACCATTGTAAAGCAATTATAGTCTAATAAAGATGTAAAAATAAATAAAATAAAAATAAGCCCTGCTGGGTTAAGCCTGCTTATAAAAGGTGTTTTGTCATTTTGGAAGTTTTCATACCGGAAATGAGCATGGTCTAAATAGCTCATAGTGAGGTTGAATACATTGGACATGCCTATTGGGACTGAAGGAATGTATTTATTTAAAGTTTATAGTCTTGTATACTACAAAGCTACAGTAATCAAGACAGTATGGTACTGGCACAAAAACAGAAAGATAGATCAATGGAACAGGATAAAAAGCCCAGAGATAAACCCACACACATATGGTCACCTTATCTTTGATAAAGGAGGCAGGAATGTACAG
>NW_021703348.1:0-1270 GCF_005190385.1 Monodon monoceros | reverse complement strand
AAAGGTGAGGAACACAGCACATGTGGCCTCAAACAAGGGGACATACATCACGAAAGGGCTGGGAGTGAGGCATGCAGGAGGAGACTCACAACAGAGGGCCCATAGAATAAAAAAGGTGAGGAACCCCACATTGGAAGCTCCAAGCAGGTGGCCCAGAGCACCGAGGCTATGGGGTCCATGCCGGAGTGACCTCACAGCAGAGGGCCCACCTCCCAGAAGTGTGAGGAATCCAGCCAGGATCAGACTCTAACCAGAGGGCCCCCATCACCAAGGGGATGGGAACCAGGCAGGAGTGTCCTCATACCAGTGGGGCCACATCAATAAAGGTGAGGAAACCAGCACAGGTGGCCTGAAACAAGAGGACCAACATCACAAATGGGCTGGCAGTGAGTCAGGAAGGACGAGCGTGAAAACACAGGACCCAAAGAATAGAAAAGTTAAGGAATCCAGCAGTAGGAACCTCCCAGCAGGCGGCTCAGAGCACAGAGTCTATGGGATATAGGCGTGAGTGAACTAACACCAGAGAGCCAACATCAAGAAACGGTGAACAACACAGGTGTTGGGACCTTAGAACAGAAGGCCCACATGACCATGGGGATGGGAACCTGGCAGGAGTGCCCTCGCACCACTTAGCATGTATCAGAAAATGTGGGAACCCAGCAGTTAGGGCCTGATGCCAGAGGGCCTCATCACCGAGGGGAGGAGGCTCCCAGCAGGCTCCAACTGCCACCAGAGGGCCGATGTCGCCAAGGCGGGGTGTGCCAGCCAGGCAGGAGTGAACTCAGAGAAGAGAGCCCACCTCACAGAAGTGTGAGGAACCCAACCAGGATCAGACTCTCAACAGAAGGCCCACATCACCAAGGGGATGGGAACCAGGCAGGACTGTCCTCACACCAGTGAGGCCACATCATCCAAAGATGAGGAACCCATCACATGTGGTCTCAAACCAGAGGACACACATCACCAAGGGGCTGGGAGTGAGGCAGGTGTCTGGAGGCGCACACTTAACTCTAATTTCCCATCAGGAAGAGGAATTAACCAAAGGCTCAGAGTGCCCTGCTGGACCCTGAATACGGCCTGAAGCAAAACTGCTGTTTTGTGACCAGCTTTCAAGGAAGCGAGGAAATAAAGGAAATCACGGGCTCTGTAATTCACAAACCTGCAGAGTTATAAATGACAGCTATTGGCAAAAATATATGGAAGTAAGTCTGCAAAGAGGACTTGAAAACGAGGCAGAATTGCAGGAATCATATTTCAGGAGGTAGATTGG
>NW_021703347.1:0-1796 GCF_005190385.1 Monodon monoceros | reverse complement strand
GTTCCATAAGCCATATATGTAATATACATGATCTACTCCTTGCTCAACGAAATGGACTCAACATCACATATTCAACCCCAAGAATATACCTGACTAGAACGAGTCTTAAAACCTATGTATTTATATGTCTGCATAAGGGAATCCAGTGTGTGTACAGCTGCATAAATGCAGCATTGAAAATCAGCTAAATCCCATTATACAAATAAATTTTAAAAACTATCACAAAGACTGTGAAATAGAGAGCAATTCTTAAATAATTTATTCATGGCTTGTGATGAGACCTGGGTTTACCACATCCACACCCACAGCTGGGTTAGACATAAGGCTGGACACTTGGGGCTGATAGGATTGGTGAGGTTCGGTGAGCAAATGCAGACCATTAGAAGTAATACTGCATGGTACCTATTCCAAGGGTCTCAGCTCTCCAGGTTTAAGGGATTCGTCCTTCAGCTCAAACATGCATGGGGAACGCAGAGTATGGTCCATTGTGTGATCAGAAAACGTTTTTAAATGCATCTCAGTTTTCGTCCCCTGGTCCTCGGGTTCACCATTCAAGACACTTTACTAACACTCTCCCCACTTGGAGAGTCAGTGCCTTTAACCTCCTGTTTGGTACAGTTTGCAATTTCTGCGGAAGATGAACAGGAATAGGGAGAACCAATGAGAGACTAGCTGTAGGTTTGTGGACAGGCACATTTAACTCTTATTTCCCTCCAGGAAGGGGAACTAACCACAGGCTCAGCATGCCATGCCGGAACCAGATTAAGGCCTGAAGCAATCCTGCGGTTTTGCAGCCAATTCACAAGAAAGCGAGTTGAAGAAAGAGGCTCAGGGGCACTGTAATTCACAAACCTGCAGAGTTATAAATGAGAGCTATCGTCCAAAAATGTATTCAAGTAAGGCTGCAAGGAGTACTTGAAAACGGGGCAGAATTGCCGGAATGCGATTTCAGGAGGTAGACGGGAATTGCTCTGAAAGCATAGGAAAAGAGGCAAAACCTCGACAATGATGCCCTTGACCAAAAAGGGAATATGCGTTTTTTCCCAGGGCCCTCATTTACGATGGTAGGAGGCTCCCAGCATGCTCCAGGGGCCAACAGAGGCCTCACGTTGCCAAGGTGACGTGAGCCAGCCATCCACGTGTGACCTCACATCAGAGGGCCCACCTCACAGAAGGGTAAGGAACCCAGCCAGGATCAGACTCTCACCAGAGGGCCCACATCACCAAGGGGATGGGAACCAGTTAGGAGTGTCCTCACACCCGTGGAGCCACATCATCGAAAGTTGAGGTACCCAGCACATGTAGCCTCAAACCAGAGGACCCACATCACCATGGGTCTCGGAGTGAGGTAGGCAGGATTAACCTCACAACACATGGCCCACTGTATAAAAAAGGTGAGGAATCCAGCAGTTGGAACTTCCCAGCAGGCGTCCCAGAGCACCGAGGGTATGAGATCCAGGCCACAGTGAACTCACAGCAGAGGGCCCTCATCGTGATACTGTAAGCAACCCAGCCATTGTGACCTCAGAGCACAAGGCCCACATCCCCATGGGGAAGGGAACCAAGCAGGAGTGTCATCGCACCAGTGGGCACACATCAGAAAAGGTGGGGAGCAGAGCAGTTAGGGCCTGATGCCAAAGGGCCCTCATCACTGAGGGGACGTAGCTCCCAGAAGGCTCCAACTGCTACCAGAGGCCCGACATCACCAACGCGGGGTGTGCCAGCCAGGCAGGAGTGACCTCAGAGCAAAGGGCCAACCTCACAGAAGTGTGAGGAAACCAAAGATGATCAGACTC
>NW_021703346.1:0-3272 GCF_005190385.1 Monodon monoceros | reverse complement strand
GAGCCGTGTGTATGTTTGTGTGTGTAGTGGTAAAGGCTGCACATTGACTCACTGTGTGCCATGTTTATATGTGCGTGTGCTCTTATAGGCAGTATATTGAGTCACAATGAGCCGTAGGTGTGTCTGTGTCTGCTGGTATATGCTGAGCATTGACTCACAGTTAGGTGTGTGGCTGTGAGAGTGCTGGTTTAGCTTGTGTATTGCATCACAGTGAAGAGTGTGTGTGTGTGGGCTGGTATAGGTTGCACTCTGAGTCACAGTGAGCTTGTGAAAGTTTGTGTGTGTGCTCGAAAGGCTGTGCATTTAGTCAGAGTGAGCCGTGTGATGTGTTGTGGTATAAGCTGTACACTAAATCACACTGAGGTGTGTGTGTGTATGTGTGTGTTGGTATAGAATGTGCATTGAGTCACAGGAAGCTCTGTATGTGTGTGTGCTGGTATATGCTGTTCACTGAGTAACAATGAGATTTCTCTGTGTCTGTGTGTGCTGTATACACTGAGCACTGGGTCACTGTGAGGTGTGTGTTTGTGCTTGTATAGGCTGTGCATTGAATCACTTTGAGCTGTGTTTGGCAGTGTGTGTGTGTTGCTATAGACGGTGCATTGAAACAGAGTGAGCCATATATGTGTGTGTGTTTGCTGGTATATGTTGTTCTTTGATTACAGTGAGCTGTGTTTTATTTGTGTGTGTGTGTGTGTGCTTGTATATGATCGGCATTGAGTCTCAGGGAGCCGAATATGTTTTGGTGTTTGTGAGATTGTCTGTATGCTGTTATAGGCTGAGCATTGAGTTATCGTGGGCCTTGCATGTGTGTGTGTGTGTGTGTGGGCACTTACAGGCCATGCATTGAGTCACAAGGAACGTTTTTCTTTGTAAATGTCTGTGGGTGTGTGGTTGTGTTCTGGTATAGGCTGTACATTGAAACACAGTGAGCCGTTTGTGTATCTGAGTGATGGTAGAGGGTGTGAGTTGAGGCACTGTGAGTCACATGTGTTTGTGTTGGTATAGGCTGAACATTGAGTCACTGTGAGCCATCTGTGACTGTTTGTTACTTTTACAGGCTGTGCATTGAGTCAGAGTGAGCCGTGTGTATGCGTGTGTGTGTGTGCCTTATAATAGACAGTGAATTGAGTCACAGTGAGCAATGGATATGTGTGTGTTTGTGTTGGAATAGTCTGTGCATTGAATCACAGTTATCTCTGTGTGTGTTTGTGTGTGTGTGTGTGTGTGCTCGTATACACTGTGCATAGATTCACAGTGAGCCATGTGTGTGTGTGCTGGTATAGGATGAGCACTGAGCAACACTGAGTGGTGTGGTTGTGCTGTATAGCTTGAGCATTGACTGACAGAGAGGGGTGTCTCTGTGTGTGTGTGCTGGTAGAGGCTGTGAAATGAACCACAGTAAGCCTTGCCTGTGAGCCATGTGTGTGTGTGCACAGTTATAGGCTATGCATTGGGTCACAGAGAGGTGTACATGTGTTTGTGTGTGTGTGTGTGTGAATCCGGGTATAGTCTGTGATTTATTCACTCTAAGCTGTGTTTTTGTGTGTGTGTATGCTTCTATAGGCTGGACACAAAATCTCATTGATAAAAGTGTGTGTGTGTGTGTGTGCTGGTATAGGCTTTGAATTCAGTCACAGTGTGCCATTTATATATGTTTGCTTGTGTGTGCATTGGTATAGGTTTTGCATTCATTCAAAGTGAGCTGTGTTTGTGTTTTTGTGTGTGTGCTCTTATGGGCTATGCATTGAGCAATAGTGAGCCGTCTTTGTGTGTATGCTGTTATAGATTGTGAATGGAGTCACACTGAACTGTGTGTGTGTGTGTTTGTGTGTGTGTTGGAATAGGCAGTGCATTCATTCAAAGTGAGGCATGTGTGCTTACACACGCTTAGCATAGAGTCACAGTGAGCCATGTGAGCATGTCTTTGTGTGTGTTTGTATAGGCTGTGCATTGATTCACAGTAGGGGTGCGGGTTTTTGTGTGTGGGTCTGTCTGTCATGGTAAATGCTGTGCTCTGAGTCACTGTGAGTTGTTGGTGTTTGTGTGCTCCTATAGGCTGTTCCTTAAGTCTCATTGATACCTGTGTGTGTGTGTTCTGGTGTAGGCTGTGCTTTGAGTCACTGTGAGCCATGTGTGTGTCTGTCTGTGTGCTGCAAAAGGCTGTGAATTAAATCTAAAGGAAACGTGTGTGTGTGTGATATAGGTTGTGCATTAATTCAAACTGAGCTTGTTTTTGTGTGTGTGTGTGTGTTCACTTGTAGACTGTGCATTGAGTCATAGTAATCTGACTGTATTTTGGTGTGCTGTTAAAGATTGTGCAATGACTCACACTGAGTTGTGTGAGTGTGTGTGTATGTATGCTGTTATAGGCTGTGCACTGGGTCAAAGGGAGGTATGCGTGTGTTTGTGTGTGTGTGTGTCATAGTATAGGATGTGCTTTGAGTCACTGTGAGCTGTGTGTATCTGTCTGTGTGCTGCTGTAGGCTGTGCTTTAAGTCTCATTGATATGTGTCTGTGTGTGTGTGTGTGTTGGTATAGGCTGTGCATTCAGAGTGTGCCATTTATGCGTGTGTGTGTATGTGTGTTGGTATAGGCTGTTCATGCATTCAAACTGAGCCTGTTTGTGTGTGTGTGTGTACTTATAGATTGCGCATTGAGCCATAGTTAGCCGTATTTGAGTCAGTGTGTTTTTATAGTTTGTGCATTGACTCACACAGAGCCTTGTGTATGTGTGTGTGTGTACTGAAATAGGCTGTGCATTCATTGAAAGTGAGCTATGTTTTTGTGTGCTGGTACAGGTTGAGCATAGAGTCACAGTGAGCCATGTGAGCGTGTCTGTGTTTGTGACGGTATGGGCTGTGCATTGAGTCACAGTGATGTCCATGTGTGTCTGTGTGTGCTGGTATGGGCTGCACAATTTGTCAAAATGAAAGTGGTGTGTGTGGGTGTGACTGTGTGTGTGTGGTTTTATAGGTTGTGAAATGAGTCAAGGGAGCCAAGTGTGTGTGTGTGCTCTTATACGCTATACAATGTGTCACAGTGAGGTTTGTGTGTGTGCGTCTGTGCAGTATAGGCTGAGCATTGAGTCACAGAGAGGTGTGTGTTTGGGCTGGTATAGCCTGTGCATTGAGTAACAGTGAGCCGTGTGTGTTTTGTGTGTGTGTGCTGGTATAGGCTGTGCAATGAGACACACTGTGCCAAGAATATATATAGTGTGTGTGTCTTAGTGTAGGCTGTGCATTGAGTCACAGGTAGCCATGTATCTTTCT
>NW_021703345.1:0-1072 GCF_005190385.1 Monodon monoceros | reverse complement strand
AACCCAGCCAGGATCAGACTCTCACCAGAGGTCCCACATCACCAAGGCGATGGGAAGTAGGCAGGAATGGCCTCACACCAGTGGGGCCACATTATCGAAGGAAGAGGAACCCAGCACATGTGGCCTCAAACATGAGGACAAACATCACCAAGAGGCTGAGAGTGAGGCAGGCAGGAGGAGCCTCAAAACTGAGGGCCCATAGAATAAAAAAGGTGAGGAATCCTGCAGTTGGAATCTCCCAGCAGGCGGCAAGGAGCAGCGAGGCTATGGGATCCTGGCCAGTGTGAACTCACAACAGAGGGCCCTCATCATGAAACTGTAAGCAACCCAGCCGTTGGGACTACTGAGCAGAAGACCCACATTCCCATGAGGTTGGTAGCCTGGCAGGAGTGTACTCACACCACAAGGCACATATCAGAACATTTTGGGAGCCCAGGAGTTAGGACTTGACGCCAGAGGGCCCTCACTAACGAGGGGAGGAGATTCCCAGCAGGCACCAACTCCCAACTGAGGGCCCACTTCGCCAAGGTGCCGTGCACCAGCCAGGCACGAGTGACCTCACAGCAGAGGGCCTACGTCACAGAAGGGTGAGGAACCCAGCCAGTATAAGACTCTCACCAGAGGCCCATATCAGCAAGGGGATCGGAACGAGGCAGGAGTGTCCTCACAGCAGTGTGGCCAAATCATAGAAAGGTGAGGAACCCAGAACATGTGGCCTAAACCAGAGGACCCACATCTCCAATGGGCTCGGAGTGAGGCAGGCAGGAGTAGCCTCACAACACAGGGCCCATAACATAAAAAATGTGAGGAATCAGAAGTTGGAACCTCCCAGCAGGGGGCCCAGAAAAGAAAGTCTTTGGGATCCAGGCTGCAGTGAACTCACAGCAGAGGGCCCACATCATGAAACTGTGAGCAACGCAGCCATTGTGGCTTCAGAGCAGAGGGCCCACATCCCCAAGAAGATGGGAATTTGGGAGGAGTGTCCTCGCACAACTTAGCACGTATCAGAAAATGTGGGCACCCAACAGTTAGGGCCTGACGCCAGAGGGCCCTCATCACCGAGGTGAGGCTA
>NW_021703344.1:0-24738 GCF_005190385.1 Monodon monoceros | reverse complement strand
AGTGGTGGCTCGCGGGCTCAGTAGTTGTGGCACACAGGCTCAGTAGTTGTGACTCGTGGGCTGTAGAGCACAGGCTCAGTAGTTGTGGCGCGTGGGCTTAGTTGCTCCGCGGCATGTGGGATCTTCCCGGACCAGGGCTCAAACCCGTGTCCCCTGCATTGGCAGGCGGATTCTTAACCATGGTGCCACCAGGCAAGCCCGTAAATGCATTTTCAAATTTATCTTTTAATTGACATGCTCTCTTCGCCATACAGTTCTCTGAGGTTGAGCAAATGCCTGGAGCTGGGTAAGCCCCCTGGTACCGGCAGTCCCATCCGCTGCACCCAGTCCCTTCATGACCCTCCTGGGGCTCACACCCTCTTCGCAGCCCTAATACGGGGCTCTGAAATCCCAGAATTACATCTACATGGAGTCATACAGGATAGAGCCTTGGGAGTCCGGCTCCTTCTCTGAGCAGAATCATCTGAGATTCTTCCCACACGGTTGGGTGGATCAGTAGCTGGATCTTCTCACTGTGAGCAGTGTTCCCTGTGTGGGCGCCACACAGCTTGCTACCCATTTGCTGATTGAGGGTCACTTGGGTTGTTCCCAGTTTTCGCAATGACAAATAAAGCGGCTGTGAATATTTGCATATAATTTGCATGTGTATGTAAACATTGGGTTTCACTCTACTGGATCAGATGCCTGGGATTAAGAGTACTGGGTCTCCTGGTAAGTGTGGGTTTCACTGTGTAAGAAACCACCAAACCTGCTGCCAAAGAGAGCTCCTGCTGCTGCCCTTCTTCAACAGCACATGGCCTTGTTTGGTTGTTTTCGTTATTTTTAAAATTTTAGCCATTCTGGTAGGTGTGTACTCTCTTTGTGGCTTTAATTTGCATTTTCCTAATAGCCTATCATGCTGACCATCTTTTCATGTGCTTGTTTGTTATGTGTTTACTTTCTTTGACAAAATGTGTAAACGTTTTGCTAGTTTTAAAAAATGAGCTCTTCATTTTGCTATCACAGAGTTTGAGGAGTTATTTAGGTATTCTAGATACAAGTTCACTGTCAAGTATCTGAATTGCAAATATTTTCTGCCAGTCTCTGGCTGACCTTATCGTTCTCACCATAATGTCTTTTGCAGAGAAAAATTTTGACTTTGATGAGGTCAAATTTATCAATACTTCTTTGAAGCCTGAGCTCCCATTGGTGGCGTGGTGGGTCTGAGTCACTGGATTGCTCCCTGGAGAGCTGTAATTAGCCTTCACATGCAAGGAATTGGTGAAAATGACATTTCACAACATGAATGAACTCTTACTGTCTTTCCAGAGGGACTTAGTTTATTTAAAATGCAAATTAAAATCACTAGAAAGTGCCTTCTCTGTGTCAAGCCCTGGGATGTGCTAGTTTTTGTGGAGGAAAGATGGACCTCCTGTTCCCTTGGGGGAGAGGACTCAGACCTTCTGTGCTGAGGCTCCCTACCGCCCTCTGCAGGTGACGGACACTCTGGCCGACACCTGCGTGGGGAGCACGGGGCGGGAGGATGGGGTGACCAGGGAAACTCTTCCAGCCAGTCCACGTGGCCTGAGCGCTCCAGGTTCTTGGGAGGAGTCCTCTGTACCCCAGTTATCCGCATAAGGGCTCATTTCCTCTTGTCTCTAGGCCAGTGTAGGCTCGCAGTCTCCCCACCCCATCTGCACTGCCTGGGGCATCCACACCGGTCAAGGTTGGCTGACCGCCTGGCTGACGCATCCATTACCCGAATGTTGGAACTGATCAGTGCAAATGGCTGAACCGGGAAGTGTGTAGTTGCTGGGAAATCAAGTGAGGTTGAATTTATAAACCTGCGTGTTTCATGTGAATTTTATTGCCCTAAGATTAAAAGCCCCCAAATTAGCTCTCTGAAGTGGGCATTTATGTGCCTGATGTGATTCTGTAAGCGCAGCAGTGCCAGGAGAGAACCAAGATGTTGGGTTTCTGGCAAACAGACACCATTTCTGCTGTCTGAGGAAAGAAACAACAGACAACAAGGACAGACACGTCTCTGGAGCGCGTGCCCCGTGAGTCCATTTGATCAGACACGACAGTGAGCTCTGTCCCCACATCAAGCCTTTAGGGTTGGGAACACTGTCAGTTCCATTTTACAGATGAAGGAGAAGAGGCACAGAGAGGTGCATGACTTTTCCTGAAGTCACACAGCACACCTGGGAGGTCCACAGCCCCTGCTCACGTCCACCAAGCTGCCTGTGTAACAAGGTGATTTAGGGACCAGAGCACCTCTCCCATCAGGTGTGTCAGCCTCAGTGAGGGCAGGCAGACGGACAGGCAGCAAACCCTGGGGAAATAGGGCAAGGAGCGCCCCTGGAGGGGAGTGGGGTCCCTCCCGTTACCAGGTGTTGAAATGAGAGGAGTGAAAAAGCAGATGGTGTCCCTTCTCCAGCTCAGGGCTCTGAAAGCACATGGGTCTTGAAACAGGTAAATGGGAAAGCTTTAAATCAGATGTAAATAAGAGGCTTTAAAACTGTCTGGGTTGACTTTGGTGTTTTTTTTTTTTTTTGCGGTACGCGGGCCTCTCACTGCTGTGGCCTCTCCCGTTGCGGAGCACAGGCTCCGGACGCGCAGGCCCAGAGGCCATGGCTCACGGGCCCAGCCACTCCGCGGCATGTGGGGTCTTTCCGGACCGGGGCACGAACCCGTGTCCCCTGCATCGGCAGGCGGACTCCCAACCACTGCGCCACCAGGGAAGCCCTCGACCTTGTTTTTATAATCAAATAGCTTATTTAATAACAGAGAGTAACTGGAAAACGGTGGGTTCCCCCTCAGGTGCTATTATGGGACCAGCAACACAGTAGAGAAGGAAAGTTTGGCAGAAGGCAGGTCAAAGGAACAACTGGGGAAAATCTCAATGGCAGATAACAGATGGGTTTAAATCACAGTGCCCTGAAGATACAAGGGTTACTCTCAGGTGGGAACCCGAGTATCACCAAAGACCCAGAATCCTTTTATCCTTCTGTTTCATCATCTTTAGTGTGATGCCTCATGGTCCAACATGGCTGCTGGAGATCAGTCCTCACATCCACATTCTGGCAGCAGAGGGGAGGAAACAGGAAAGAACAAAAGGGCAGCTCTTCCCATCCGAGTCAGCCTCTGGAACAGCCTCCCACACAGGGATTCCCACACATATGGTCACACTTGGCGGCAGCAGGTTGAAAACACAGTCCTTTACCTGGTGCTTCCACTTGCATTAAGGTTCGGGCTTACGGCTGAGGAGCTGGGAGAAGAGACACTAAGCAGTACAGCAGTTCCTGCCGTACCCAAGTGAGCCGAGACCCCTCCAGTGGCGGGTTTCACGCTTCCTGGTGGCTCAAGCCCTTTGCATCTCAAGGGTCGGCTGATTGGGCGTTCCCAACCCCTCCAGTCAGACGGGGTCACCCTACCCTCCAAGCCTGACATGCGCTTGGCTCGGACACCATCTCGTCGTTGAGGATTTGTGGGAGAAGCTCCTCCTTCTTCCTGGTCGTCTCTGCTTTGATCTGCTTCTGTTGAACCCCCATCCACTCTGCGTCTCCTGACCTAGCCCACGACCTCACAGCGCAGACACCGCCCTGAATCCTGCATCCCCAGGGAATCTGTGTCATATGCAGGTGCGAGGGAGACAAGCCCTGAAGCTTGGGCTTACACTGCCTGTCAGCTCCTGGGGGTGCTGAGTGCGCCCTAGACACCCAGGTTCTCCCAGGGCTCTCGCCACCTTCTCTGCTGGTCCAGGCCCGCGGTCCCTGTCGCTATTCTTGGGAGGAGAAGCTCCCCATCCCCTTGTTTTCCTGCAGCTGACCGGGCCCATCCTGGGAGCCTTGCCTTCCGCCGCAAAGCTCTGGGGTTGTCATGCTACAAGTCCCCCAGGCAGCCCTGGGCACCCCACGCCTTCCCTTGGGGAGAGCAGGGGTTATGGCAGAGACAGCTCTGCAGCCTTGTTTTCAGTTTTGCAGCATCTCTCAGAGCAGCAGAGGCATCCGGGGCAGGCGGCCCTGACGCTCTGTCCTTCGGCAGGATCAGGACACAGAGCTGACGGCATCCTTTCAACCCTTTGTTCCAAGGAGAAAAAAGGGACTCTGAGCTTCATCAGAGTCCAGGGTCGCCTGCCTTCCTGGTCACGTTCGCTGGAGCTGCGTGGCTTGCAGGCGGGGCAGAAGCACCAACAGAAACCAGGCCTTGTTCTCTGGTTTCCACTCCTCGTTTGAAGAAAAATGACCTTCAAACCGGGTGCCCTGGATTCTACCTGGTGCCAGGGGCGGAGGTGGCGGTTAGGGAGGGGCGGATGGGCAGAGGGATGAATCGAGGGGAGGGAGAGACCCTGGGGCCTGCTGGCCTGAGTAGGGGCTGGTGTCGGGGACTGAGGTCTCTGCGCTCACTCACTCATTCGTTCACTCACTCATTTATTCATTCACCCACGCACTCATTTATTCACTCATTCATTCATTCACTCATTCACTCACTCATTCATTAGTCAGAGCCCCTCCTCTGGGCCAGGCTTCCTGGGCACTAACCTCCTAGATCCCTTCTCAGGGCGCCACACCTCAAGGTCACCCTTGGTTTTTCTCTCTTCCTCCCTCACTCCATCCAACCCCATGTCATGTCCCATCATCTCCATCCCCAGAATGTCCCCCAGGTTTGTCCACCTCTGCCCTCTCTCCTCTCCTGCCTGATGCCAACCCCCCTTGCCCAGGTGTCCTGAACGTCCTCTCCTGCTTCATCGCCCTTCTCCTTCTGGCTGCCTCATGACCTTTGAACAGGTCATTCAGCTCACCCCACACCCCTTCCCCTCCACAATCCCCTTGAGTGGTCCCCTTTCCCTGGGGATAAAATTCATGACCCTAACCCCCCAAACTACTAGGACTCGTCAGTGAATTTGGTAAAGTTGCAGGATACAAAGTTAATATACCGAAACTTGCTGCATTTCTATATACTAACAATGAACTATCAGAAAGAGAAATTAAGGAAGCAATCCCACTTAAAATCACATCAAAAAGAATAAAGTACCTAGGGATAAATCTAACCAAGGAGTAAAAGATCTGTACTCGGAAAACTATAAGACACTGATGAAAGACGTTGAAGATGACACAAACTGATGGAAACATATTCTGTGCTCATGGATTGGAAGAATTAATATTGTGAAAATGAACACACTTCCCAAAGCAATCTACAGATTCAATGCAATCCCTATCAAAATGCCAATGGTATTTTTCAATAATGTAAGTTGGTGCAGCTACTATGAAAAACAATATAGAGGTTCCTCAAAAAATAAAAATAAAAAAAACTACCATATGATCCAGCAATTCCACTCCTGGGTATATATCCAAAGAAAAGGAAAACACTAATTCAATAAGATACGTGCACCCCAATGTTCATTGCAGCACTATTTACAATAGCCAAGATATGGAAGCAACTTAAGTGCCCATTAACAGATGAATGGATAAAGAAGATGTGAGATTATATAGATGTACACACACATACATACTACTCAGCCATAAAAAAGAGTGAAATTTTGCCATTTGCAATAACGTGGATGTACCTGGAGGTATTTTGCTTAGTGAAATAAGTGAGACAGAGAAAGACAAATACTGTATGTTATCATTTATATGTGGAATCTAAAAAATAAAACAAAGGAATGAGTATAATAAAACAGAAACAGACTCACGGATCTAGAGAACAAACTAGTGGCTACCAGAGGGGACAGGGAAGGGGGAGGGGCAGGATTAAGAGGTACAAACTACTACCTATAAAACAAATAAGCTACAAGGATATACTGTACAACACAGGGAACATAGCCAATTTTTTTTTATGTTTTTTCTTAGCCAGTATTTTATAATAACGTTAAATGGAGTATAATCTATTAACATTTTGAATCACTATATTGTATGGAACATCTCCCTGGGACCTCCCAGGTCCTCAGCGCCTTCCTACCCGGTGCCCTTGCCACCTGGTAGGCCTGTCCCCAGCATTCCTGTGGCCCCTCCTCCTGACTTAAACATCAGCTTGGCTTAGTCTACACCCAGCCAGGAGACAGAAATCACACAGGAATTTAAGCAGTGGAAGTTTCACATAAAGAAATACCAAACCTCAATGGAGGACTGAGTACAGATACAAGAACACTCCCAGGACCCTCGGTGGCTGGGGAAGGTGCCCAAGGCAGGACCCACTGGAGGGGCCTCCCCAGGCTGGGCTCAGGCCTCCTTGGAGGAGGTGCAGGTGCAACTCCCTGGGCGGCACAGAATCTGCCTTGTTTGCTCAGGCCAGAGGAACCCAGTCACTGGGCCATCAGGAAGCCCCCTCAGGGTCCCAGGTATGGGGCAGAGTGTGGAGTGCCGCCCCAGGAGGGGCCTGGAGCATGGGGCTCCTGGCTCAGTGGCTCTGGGAGGGGGGACCCCAGTCCAGGGCTGGGAGGTGGCTGAGGACCTGGACCCTGGCTGGGGCCGAGCGGCACCAAGTGTCCTCAGGGTGGCCCCAGCCCTTCCTCCTGCAGTGCCCTTTGTGGGGAGGCCATTGGAAAGAAGCAAAGCTTCAAGCACCCTGTGTCCGTTATTGCCCATCAGGGAGCCAGGGCAAACGTGAGCTGAGCATCAGTGAGTTGCCAAAGCACCAAGGTCCAACGGCACCCGGGAGCAGGTGCCCTGCACACAGCCTCATGCAGCCCCATCCCAGCCCCCTGCACAGGCCTCAGTGTCCCACACACTGCCTGGGCGTGGCTGTGTGTTTTATTAAGGACCCCGAATAGGTCAGCACTTAGCCCAAATAAACGGCATTCTCGTCCGGAAAGGGCAACCTGGCTGGATGAGAAGATGCTTTTCTAGCAGCATCCAGGTCTGCCTTCTGTACAGCGTCACATGCTTGTCAGGACTGACGTTCCCTCCCCAAGCTTGGTCCTGCGTGTGTGACGACGACACCATAAAGGCGACCCGACGCCTGTGCACTTAATCTGAGTAAAGAGGAAATTCCAAGTTCAGGCTGGTTCCCAGCCTTCCAGCCCAGCAAGGGCGGCCAGTGCTGAGTCTCTGGGGGGCTTTGGCGCCAGTTCCATTATCTGTCCATCTATATTAACTGAGCTCCTGCTATGTGCAAGGAAATGGTACCTTTTAGGGCCGCAGACAAAAGGAGAAGAAACAGAGCTGTAATAATCAGAATATGGCGTCCCTGGTGGCGCAGTGGTTGAGAATCCGCCTGCCAATGCATGGGACACGGGTTCGAGGCCTGGTCCGGGAAGATCCCACATGCCTCAGAGCAACTAAGCCCGTGCGCCGCAACTACTGAAGCCCGCGGGCCTAGAGCCTGCGAGCCACAACTACTGAAGCCGGCGCGGCTAGAGCCCACGCTCCGCAACAAGAAAAGCCACCGCAATGAGAAGCCTGTGCACCGCAACGAAGAGTAGCCCCCGCTCACCGCAGCTAGAGAAAGCCCGTGCGCAGCAACGACGACCCAATGCAGCCAAAAATAAATAAATTAAAAAAAAATAATCAGAATAACACACACAAAAATCTCAGCAGCTTCAAAACACAAAGCTCTATCCTCACTCGTGGTGCTTGTGCAACTCGAGTCGTCAGGCAGGCAATGCTCACTGCAGACGGAGCAGCCACCCCCTTGGATGCTGCCAGCTCCTGTGCCAGGAGTGGAGAATCCCTGAGAGTCTCACACTGGCCATTAGGTGCTTTGATGTGGACACGGCAGTGTCATTGGCCTGAACCAGGAGCTGGCCCCGCCCAGCCACGAGGGACCGGGAGGATGTGTAGCGCTTCCTTGTGCCCAGAAGGGTGAGACCCAGACATATCTGGTGATGCTGTTGACACCACCTGGGGAAGGCTGGCTCTATCACCATGGTTTTTCCCCTGAGCTTTCTGAAGCGCGTACCTGGCTCCGACCTGGGCATGAAGGTTGGGAGTACCTTCCTTCGCCTATAGTTTTGTTTGAGGATCCTTTCCATGGAGAATGGGATCCGGTGCTGCTGCTTTCCTGTATCCACAGTCCTGTAGGGACCAGATTGAAGTCCTTATTGATGATCCATGCACAATGCATCACTCACCTGTGATGGAGACTTCGGCAATTCTCTCCCCTGCCCCCGCCACTCCCCTGTGGTATAAGATCTCCTGGGATGACTACGAGTGACCTTTTCATCCTGGGGGAGGCGGGTGGCATGAGATGAGTAGGGATGACCACATGGGAAGGTCTCCCAACGACCGCGGCCTTTTCTTGAGTCAGACAGATGATTTGCAGTAAAGGAGTTGAACTTGTAAACCTGAAAATTCCCTTTTAGAAGTCTCACTTTTTCTTGGTTTTATGGTTTTTTTTGCGGTACGCGGGCCTCTCACTGTTGTGGCCTCTCCCATTGCAGAGCACAGGCTCCGGACGCGCAGGCCCAGCGGCCATGGCTCACGGGCCCAGCCGCTCCACGGCACGTGGGATCTTCCCGGACCGGGCCACGAACCCGCGTCCCCTGCATCGGCAGGCGGACTCTCAACCACTGCGCCACCAGGGAAGCCCCAGTTTTATGTTTTATATTTCTCTTAAACACTGGGAGAAATGTGTCCCTTGAAAGGGGGGTAGACTTATGATTGAACATCATGGGGCCACACTTTCTGTCCTAATTCTCTCCACCATGCTGGTGGAGGGTTTTGGTCCACAGGTTTGGTGTGGGGTCTCCTCTTGGGGTTTGGAGGGGGGAGGTACAGGAACTCATTAGCTTTATAAGATGTATGTTTCCTCTTGGCTGAACAGTGGCCTTGGCCAGTCTTATATGGGATGAGGTGTGTGAAAAAGCACCAGCCATTCCTGTGAGCTCTCTTCAGGGTTAATTATTGTTTTATTGGTAATATCCATTTATTTTACAGAAATGCTGTCAGTGATTCATGCTTCTCACTTACCGTGCTCACTATGGTGGGAAGAGCCATGGTCCAGACACATGTGGGTTCCATCTGCAAACCTCACTGTCAAACTCACCATCTGGTGAGACTCAGGGGCCTCTTCTAATCAATGCCATCATCACGCTTAGCTCTGGGGCTGTGGGCAGCGTTGGAGAGGACGGCAGCTGATCCATGCTGGGTGGATTTCCACTCGTCTTCCCCATGGCTCTGGCCTGAGAGGCATGGAGGCTGTGGGAGCCCAAAGGTGATGCAGGGTCTCTGTCCATTTCCCCAGGAGAAAAGTCCACCTTTACCTGCCCAGGGTCAGGAGCCCGGCTGGGACTCTTGAGCGGCAGCTGGTTTTATTCCTACACCCTTTTCATCTGCCCAGGATGTGGGTGTACGGTTTTTATTTTTATTTTATTTTATTCTTAAAGATTTTTTTTATGTGGACCATTGTTTTTTAAAGTCTTTATTGAATTTGTTACAAAATTGCTTCTGTTTTATGTTTTGTTTTTTTTTGGCTCCGAGGCATGTGAGATCTTAGCTCCCTGACCAGGGATCAAACGCAAACCACAAGCATTGGAAGGCGACGTCTTAACCACTGGACCACCAGGGAAGTCCCAGGTGTATGGTTTTTAAAACATTTTGGGGCACTAAGCAGGAGTACCATACAGGACATTGTAAACATACAAAGTTCAAAGAACGGAGAGAAACCCACTTACTGTCACGTTTCACGGTGAAATATCAATGCTTTCCCACTGAAGTCAGGAAACACGTGAAAGGTGCCTGATATCATTGATATGGACAACTTTTGATGGAGGATCTGGGTAATGTACAGGATATGAAAGAAGTGGTACAAATACTGCAAAGGAAGAGATGCAGTCATTCAGATTTGCAGAATATATAATTGTCTAAGTAGAAACCCCAAAACGAACATCACAAATCAAAAGGACAAATTCAAATCAAAAGAAAAACTTTCTAATAAAAAACCAAAATTGTCCTAATTATCAGCAATAACTGCTTAGAAGATTCAATAGAAAAGTAATTTTCCATTTACAACGGCAGCAGGACTTTAACATAAGCGAGTGAGCCTGATCAACGTGTGAGATCCGTACAAAGATGACAGTACGACATCCTTGCAAGGCATTGCGACGCCCTGCCAGGGAGCAGAGGTTTGCTACCTTCCTAAACAGGAAGCCTCCGGAGTGCGCGGCTGACTTTCTTCCATTTTACTCTACACGTTCAGTGAGACAACAATCAAAAGCTCAACATAGATTTTTAGAGATATTGACAAACGGAATCTAAAATTCATCTTGAAGAGAAAGGGCAAGACCAGAAAAGATAAGAACGGAAGAAGGAAAGGAGGAAGGGGGGTGGTGATTCTCTCCCCGTGTTGGGCACATAACAGATGGGTATAAAACAGGCAGAGGGCAGCTGACGTGAGCAAACAGATCAATCGAACATAAGGAAAAGTCCAGAAACAGAGACTTTAGCGTATGTGAAATTAATACACAGGAAAAGACGCATTTCGCATCCACAGGGATTGATGGCACTAAATGGTGTTGAGACACTTCTCTACTGTTGTGGAAGAAAAACAGAATTAATCTTCAACCTCACATCATTTCCCGAAGTAATTTCAGGTGGATTTCAGACATCAGTGTAAAACAGAACTGTAAAAACATTGGACAAAAATATAAGAAAATGGAACCTGGAGAGACAAAAGACCTCAAACAAGACACAGGAAATGCAAAAGGCTAAAATAAAGAACACATAAGCTTAACTACCTCAAAATTTAAAATTCCTGTACCACTCACAATACAGTTAAGAATTACCCACAGACTTGGAGAAAACATTCACACCATACATAACAAGGGATTCACAGATAGAATATGCCATCATCTCCATATAGTAATATGAAAAAGATAAACAACGGTGGAAATTCAGGCAAAGGATATAAACACGATTCATGGGGGAGAAATTACAAATGCCAGTAAGCGTGGAAATGCTCAATTCGGTAGGAATGAGGGGAAAACTCGTTAAAACAAACCATCGTCTCTCACCTGTTTGATTGGCAAACACGAGCACGACGGACAATAGCGGGTATCAGCAGAGACGTGCGGGAACAGGATTCCTACGTGCTGTTGGTGAGAATGTACTTTGAAGGGCCTTCTGCGGAGAGGGATCTGGGCACATCTATTGGCACAAAGACCGCACAGGTCCTGGCTTCTCCGCTTCCCAGATCTACCTGGAGAAACACCCACTCGTGTGCAAAGGAGGCGAGAAAGAGAACATCCACCGCGATGTTCCCTGAAGGCGTGAGAGCTCGGAGGAAAAAATGAAACGTCCTGCAATGGAGACTTGGTTCAATGCAGAGGAATCTGGTGCTTCAGTTCTTGGACTTTGGAAGCCTGGGGGAGGGGGTTCCGGGCTGACCCCTCTGCCGTAAAACGGTGCGTAGAAGAGTGTGGTTGGGAGGAGGGGTGTGCCTCCCCCCCACTGTGATGCAGTGAGGCTGGGTCAAGGGGTCTGTAAGTCCTATAAGGCGGTCACCGCAGGGCGGACGGTGAACCTCAGGGAAGCAGCGCCCATCCTTCCCTGGCTCGGCCAGAGCAGCCCAGTGGGCAGCACCCTGACTTGTCAGTGTTTGCGCCACGCTGATTCCTGTGGAGTTAGGTTTGTGGGACTCTCTCATCTTTCACGGGCATTAGCTGACGCTGGACCTCAGGTATGAGCGAGGCACACGGGCTGGAGGCCTTGGAGACACGGCTCAGGGTCCCTGATGAGCGTGTGTCCTGCCCACCGGGCGCTGCAGCCCGGCGCACCATGGCCCCTTCCCTCCCACATCTGCTGCACACTGAAGACAAGCCTCCCCGCGCAGGAGGCCACAGGGGTCCTCTCCCCTTGTCTGGAGTCTCAGGGTCTCCTCACGCCGGTCCAGGGCCGCACACGCCTTCCCCTCTGAAGTTTGAGGCAGCGAGAGACTGGTGAGTATTTTTAGGTTTCCCTCTGTGCACACAGGAGAAATTTTAATGAGCAGTATTGGCGATGCACTGAGTATGTCTGATGTCCACAGGAGAAATTAGCCCTCTGCTAAGCCAGCTCTGTGCTTTCATTACATGCATCGGATCAATGCTGGGAAAACAAACACAGGCACCAGGTATCCCGGGGACGCGTTCTGGGGGAGAATCCACCGCAGGAAATGCTGCACTCATTAGCGGAGGAGACCGCGGGGGTCTGTCCTCACGGGTCCATCAGGAGGCACTGCGGAGAGGACCCCGGGGGATGATGGGTTACAGGGCTGAGTGGGGACCTCTAGGGTCCTGAGCAGGTGCCCCCCACGGGGAAAGACACAGAGGTGTTTGAGCCCCTAAAGCTTTGCTACTCAGACTGGGGTCCCTGGACCTGCAGCATCAGCATCATTGGATCTCGTTGTAAATGCAGATTCCCAGGCTCTTCCCTCCGCATCGGCCCCTCCAGTGCATCAGAACCCCGAGCATCCTCAGGGCACACGGTTGCCCAGGGCACTCACTGCATTTCCCGGCCGCCTTTGCAGAATCAGGGATCATCTGACCAGTGGATTTGAGTTCTGCCCAATGCCCCGTGAGCAGAGGTGATGGGAGCGGCTTGCGGGTCGTGCCCTGAGGGGATGCAGGGGAGCCCTCCCCTCCCATTTTTCCCATCCACTGGCTGAATGAGGCCCCGTCTGCTTGGGTCAGCTTCTTATCTGGGCCCAGGAGGCCCCAAGGGAAAGGGGGGTCTTGTGAGCTTTGGAGAAATTTAATCTCTTTATCCGGTGCCGATCACTGAGCTTCCTGTGGCTGGGCTTCCGCAGCTGCGCAATAGGGATGATGACGGCGATGGTGATGATGGTGGTGAAGATGGTGCCTTATTTCCAGGGAGAGGAGGAAAGGTGATGAGGCAATGGCAGGGCTTGGAGCAGGCCCTGTGCCTACTGTTACTAATATCATTATTACTAATACCTCATGCTCTTGGTGAAGTGGACTTTTCCCCTCCTGTCCTGGGCCCCTGGTTAGAAGGCAGGAAACGAGCTCCCCTTTAGAAAACCTCCTTTCCCAGCTTGTCCTCAGCAGGAGTCCTCTACAGAAGGCATGAATGTCCCGCAGGCAAGCAGGGGACACAGGCCGTCCCCCAACCCTGTACCGAGGGCCCCACTGGGCCTGGTATCCTGGAAGGTGCATTAACATCGCAGACCCTGCTTCCTGCAGTAGCACCGAGATAGCGGCTCCCCTTGTGCTTGGCTGAGGGGAATCAGGAATGGACACCAGCGGGCAGGCGCTCGGTCACTTTGTTGACGAGGCTGATGTGCCCACCTCCTGGGGAGTTTCCAGGGGAGGCGTCGGCGCTGCCCGTGCAAAGCGGTGGGGCTGGCGTCCCCGGGCTAGCGTCTGCACTCCAGAGCACATTAGCCTGGATTGGGAGGGCAGAAACGTCACAGACCTGCCGCATTCAAGGCCTGGTGATTAGTGGGACGGGACATCTTGCCTCGTGGTTTTTTGTTTTTTTGTTTTTTTTTTTTGCGGTACGCGGGCCTCTCACTGCTGTGGCCTCTCCCGTTGCGGAGCACAGGCTCCGGACGCACAGGCCCAGCGGCCATGGCTCACGGGCCCAGCCGCTCCGCGGCATGTGGGATCTTCCCCAACCGGGGCACGAACCCGCGTCCCCTGCATCGGCAGGCGGACTCTCAACCACTGCGCCACCAGGGAAGCCCTTGCCTCGTGTTTAATTGGACTCTCACGTCCTTTTCTGTGAATGTCTTCTCCTAATGTCTGACTTTTCTGTCAGGATTTCTCTGCTTGTTATTGATTTGCAGAAACCCCTTTGATGCTTCGTGCAGCAAACCTTTTTCTATTAAGCACAGCAAACGTCGCTCCCCTGTCTGCCCTTTGTCTTTTCCCTCGAGTGTGGTGGTCGGTATTCTCACTCAGACCTCCACAGTTAATCACAAGGCTCTCTGAAATGAGTCTTCTCACCTAAATCTCCGCTCTGCCCTCTGCAGCAATCAGAGGACTTTTCTCAACTAAACTGAATTCAGGGCAAAAGGCTTTGTAGCACCAGAGAGCCATCAGGAGAAAAGTCTAAATGAAGCTCTTTTCCGGGGAATTTTCTGTTTGGGCACATTTCCCCAGGACACGGATTCCAGCTGGGGGCAGTTGTAACCAGGCTGATCTCTGCCGAGGGGCCGGGAGGCAACCATCCCTGCTGGGGGTCACAGGGCGCTTTCCCAGCATGGATGAAAGGCCGGCAGGTGGAGGCTGGGGAAACCTTTGAAGAATCCACAGGGCACACAGGCTCTGAGAAGGTCGGAGCTGTGGCATTTAGGGGGAGCCCCTCAGACCTGAGCTGTTTTCTGGGCCACGAGCCCCCTGCTCGGGGCTGCCCTCCACTGAGCCCCCTGCTGTCGGGGTCCAGGTCTGGGGTAGCAGCCGCTGGATGTGTGGACCTTTCCCCCCCCTGCCTCGGCCCCTGTGTCTGTGGGATGAACAATGCATTTCCTGGAAGCCGGTGATGAAGGGTGAGGGCAGAGCCTTTGTCCTGGGCTGTGAGGGGCTTTACTCCCCGCCCGGCTCAGGAGGGAACCTGACTGAGAGCTGTGAGCAGGGCTCCCTCTGGGCGCTGCAGAGGGCGGGGTGAGGACCTGGTCCCCGGGGTCCGCACACAGCAGGGGAGCCGGGGGCCATCCGAGCCAGCGTGCGTGTCCCCCTCACCCCGCGGGCGTCCCTGTGCCCCTGCACCTCCTGGTTCCATGCCTGGGGGATCCCCCTTCCACCTTTCCTGGGCCAGCCCCGTGAAGGCAGCCTCCAGGAGAGCCTCAGATATGACCTGCGCTAGTCCTGTGATTTCCTGTTTGAGTTGTGTTCATATTTGCATTTAAACTATTGTTGTAAATATAAAAGCGAGTGATAAAATTTATGCTAACGACTTAAAACTTTAATTTTATTTACATAAAACATTAAATAGCACATTAAAAAGCCCATGGCAAGTGTAGACAGACCACAGAAGAAAGGGTTTGTATTTTAGTGCCATTCAACAGAGCTTTTTCCTGATTTTGGAACAAGGGGCTCTGAATTTGGTCTTGTGTTGGGCCCCCAAATCATGACCTCAGCTCCCACCTGAGAGCCCCTGGGGAGGGTTTGTGTCCTGTCCCCAGGCTCTCTGAGGGGGACAGCCAGTCCACGCCTGAACTGTGTCCCTGGAGACCCCAAGGCCCGCTCTGCTGGCTCCGTGGATGGGGCGGAATCGTCCAGGCTGCTGGGGAAAAGCTCTACTGTTCGGGGCAGGTGTGACCCCCAGGAAGGCCGAGGGGCTGAGGACAGGGTGACTGGGGGGTCTCGGAACACGGGGCTGGGGGACATCTTGGGAGCCCCTCCAGTCCCCCTTCCTCGTGCTGAGGCCTCTCTGGGGCCCCAGGACAACAGGGACTTCCTGCAGGAGGTTCGGGGAGGCCCTTGGCAGCCCCTGACCCGCTGCTCCTCCCCCTGTTGAGGATACCCCTCTCCCCGAGGGCCCTTTGAGCCAAGGGCAGCGCTGAGCCCAGGGCTGTGGACATAGGTGAGCAGAGAGGCTGGGAGCATCGTCCTGGGCTTCGTCCCTGTCCCCAGGATGGATCCTCAAGGACAAATTGGACTCATTATACAAAGTTATTCTCAGGAGGGGCCCCTCCCAAGATCCTGCCAATCACACACTGTAAAAACAAATTCCTGAATTAAAACACGTTGACAAGCTCAGGAATCATGCACATGGGGCCCAACGGATTGAAAAAAGAACTTGAAAAATGCAGGCCTTACTTGATTCTGTGCCACAAAAACAAATGTGTTGCTCAGGCTCATAAATTTTTGGAAAGGAAATTTGTCTGAGAATTGCCAGCTTCAGGAACGTTCTCTGCTCTCACAGCTGTGACACAAAATCACAGCCTCCTCCAAGCAGGAGAGACTCCCTCCCGGTCCCTGCAGACGCCCAAGGCCTTCACCTGTGGGACCACGTGGGACTCTCAGCGGCGAGTGCCATGATGGCCCTGGTGCTGGGACAGTTTGAATTTAAGAGGGTCCCTGGAGTTCCAGAATTCATAGACAAGCTTGTTGACCATGGAGAAGCCAGAGGAGAATCGGCAGGTAAAAATGGCAGTGTTGACAAGGGACAGGGAGGTGCCACGTTCCAGAGAATCAGGGAGGGGGGGCCGCCCATCACCCCTGTGTGAGTCCTCCTCCCTCCATCCGTGCCAGGCGTCACCACACCTTCACAGGGTCCCCACGTCAGTTCTGGGAGCATCCTGAGAGCCAGCCCAAAGGCACACGCTCAGAGCTTGCGTTTGTCAGGGTCCAGGGCAGCAGAACCAAGAGGACGTGTATCTATAGAGACACTTATCGTGAGGAATTGGCTCAGGGAAACCAGGACGGCTGTGCATCCCATATCTGCAGGGTGGGCCGGCTGGCTGCAGAACCAGGAGAGCAGACAGTGCGGTCCCAGTCTGAAGGCCATCTGCTGCAGAATTCCCCCTTGACCTCAGAAAGGTCAGTCTTATGTTCTATTCGGGCTGTCGCCTGATTGGATGAGGCCCACCCACACCAGGGAGGGCAATCTGCTTTACTCAAAGTCCACGGATTCAAATGCCAATCTCATCTAGAAACACCCTCACAGAACATTCACCAGCTACCTGGGCCCCGTAGCCCAGCCTGGCTGACACATAAAACTATCCCTGACAGCCCCCTCGCTCACATATGCCTGGACCATCAGTGTCTGATGTCTCTGCTGGGGAATCCACCCTGATGAGAACAACGGGACCAGGGGCGAGGAGGGGTGTGTGGGCGGGGGAGGGGAGTGGGCAAGGCTGTCCCTGGCCTCAGGGTGTGGGCAAAGCAACACTATGGCCGAGCAGCGTCCTGCTGGGGGTCCGGCGGTGGGGCAGAGGTGAAGGGGGCCGGGCGCAGACCTGGGATGCAGCTCGCGGGTGGGGCGTCCTAGCGGACATCTGCTCCTTCAGGCCCAGCAGAGGGCGCCCTCAGGTGCGGTTCTTGCCCCCCTCCTCGGTTCACGGCGGACATTGGTTCCTCGTGTCCACTCAACCCCTGACCTGTGAGGACTCGTCCTCCTTCCACAAGGATGGCTTCGGGAGCGGGCAGGTAACCCACCGGAGCCCATCAGATTTGGGCAACGTTCACATCGGAACCCGCGGACCCAGGCGAGCTCTCGGCCCGCCACCCGTGACCCTGCGAAGCTGTGGCTGGAGCTGCTGCCTCTGCGTCACCGCCTCGGGGATTTTTCAAACTCATTAACAAGCTTTGGAAAAGGAAATTGTGTTTTCTTGTATAATGACGATAAACAGGTGCTCTCTCAAGCCCACTGTCAGAGGGAATAGAGACAATGTCCCGTCGAGGGCAAGGGAAGGTGGCTGCTAGACTTCCTGTAATAACCAGTGTATAAACCAATGTCGTAATGACCTGAGCATCGCATGGTGTCAGGAGCATCGCTTATTTCCCGCTGCGGCCGTTCCCGTTACAGGGAGAGCTGCCCCCGACTGGTAACTGGCTCAAAGGAGAGCCCTGCGGTCTCTGCCTGGGAACTTACAAGGTCGCTGTCACAAGCTTCTCTTCCACCTCGTGGTGTGGACGGGGTGAGCGTTAAAGTGCTTATGCTGCTCTCAGAGCGACCTGCCACGTGTCCGTTAGATACCACCAGCTCATTCTGCATGGCTTACCCTGGAGGAATTTTAATGACGTGTTAAGCAGGTAAAACAAGTGGAGCAAAGAGATACTTCCTGCCCCCCCATCTATTGCCCCGACCCGACAGCAGCGCTGAAGTCTTAACAAATGAATCCGTAGCTCCCGATGCACTGAGAATAAAATCCAAAGTCCTCCAGGTGACTCTGAGTCAGGACACGCTACCTCCCCGCCCCCAAGTCTTCCTCCTCTCACCCCTCCCAGCCACACTGGCCTCCTGTCCCTGAGACCCTGGGTCCCCTGCCTCAGGCCCTTTGCACGTGCTCTTCCATCTGCCTGGAGCGCCCTTCCTGCCTGTGGCCAGCACTGTGCAGGTCTCCCTCAGAGGAACCTCCAGACAGGCCAGGATGGAGACCCTCTCCCTGCCCCTCGCATACCCCTGGAGCATTATCATCTCTTCATTTCTTCATAGCCCTTGACACTGTGGATTTAATCTCATTTGTTTTATGTGTTTACCTGTATGTTGTCCCTCTACCTGTCCTGCGGTGGGAGCCCCAGCACAAAACAGCGCCTGGCACATAGCAGGTGCTGTAACAAGTGTTTGTTGAGTGAATGAACGTGGGCCTCGTTCAAGGTGACGGTGGGCTGTGGAGAGGATGGCTGGGTACAAGGTCCAACTCGGTCACGAGGACAAGCAGAGAGGAGAGTCTAAGGTGATAGACTCATGCGGTGGATCCAGAAAGACTGTTTCAATTGACATTTACAGCATATTGCAAACAGAGCAGGGATATTAATTTTCAAAGCGTATCGAACTCAATTCACCTTTAGGAAAAGCCTCAAATCAGGCTTTGCAGCCACTTGTCCTTCTGTAAATTGCATCTTCCAGACAGCTCCTGAGAGAGCAAGTGAAAGTTCATTTCTCCCATCACGGTTCCCGTCGCTCTGTCCTCCATCCCCAGTTCTGAGCACGTGTTTTAGTCCAGCCAGTATCTGAGCATCACACACGGAGCTGCAGGTGGGAACAGGATTTCTGAGACACAGAGGCTCATCCACCCACCTGGACTCATGAAAATCACTCCTACCGCACTGTGGTCACCATCCCAGAGCTCTGGTGTGAACACTCCCCATGTGCCTGGAACCAGCCCTAAGCCCTCACTTTTCTCAGCAGGACATGTTGAACCCAAGACCCCCTCCCTCGAGAGCAGCTGTCCAGGCTCAGCGGCTCCTGCACCTCTGAGCCATCCCACCTCTGGCAGGGGTGCACTTGGGGTTCAGGGCTGGAGTAGCTCCTGGGCAGGTGAGCATGGCTGGTGCAGGTTTGTCTATGAAACGAGAGGCCCTGTCCTTAGGAGAGGAGAGCCCTCTCCTGTTCTCCGCGGTCCCCGCCCCTCCCTATGACTCACCTCCAGGCACCTGCACTCCTCACATTCCAGTCTGCAGCCCGAGGACATTTGAGTCATGGCCTTGTCCTCCATCAGTGTGTGGGCCTAGAGGTGTGGTGCTGTGGTTAGGAGCTGGATGTGAGGGGCTGAGCTGCTTGGAAGTGAGGGTCCCACACTCTGTGTCTCACTGGCATGGCTGTGAGCCCAGGAGATGGCTTTGGGTAAATTAGAAATGGACCCTTCCTCAGACACGTTACTGCTATCTGCTGGGAAACCATCCCAGTGTCTGTATAACCCCAGGTTGACTTTGATGTGAGCTGTGCTGCTAGACTCGGGCAGTGTATAACCTGGACAACCGCACCTGGCAGCCCTGTCTCTTCCTCCTGTGCACCCCCTGCTCCTTCACTCCCCCACCCCCAGAGCTCCAGTCACCAACGACATTGTATAATTTATCTAATAAATGTCCTTTGAATATATTCTCCAAGAGGGCTGGGAATTTGGTCTGTTTTATTCAAGATTGTGTTTCCAGTGCATAAATCTGTCTAACACAAAGTAGGGACTCAATAAATATGTGTTGAACGAAGGAATGAATGAATGAATGATTGCAGGAATGAGTTCTCCTTCCTTCCTTCCCCTCTTCACCTCCGGTGTCACCAGCAGAGCCCGTGGGCAGAGGTCACCGAGTTTTGTGCTGCCCCGACCAGCCTCAGGGGTCTCGGGCTTGGTCCAGGGGAGACGCTCAGAGCAGGTTTGGGGTTGATTCCTCTGTTTGTAGAAGCTGCATCTGGGCACAGCTGCCAGGGGCGCAATTACGCTGTTAAGTGAAGCCGAAGAAAAGGAGTCGAGTTAGGTTATCACATAAATGTTTGGACACCCGCACAGGTGCCGAGGAGCCACTAGGGAAAATTCAAGCTTTGGCAAAAGTTCTGACTTCTGTAGAATTAAATCTTTCCATTGATTATTAAATTTCTGAGCAGAGAAGGCGAGCTGGGAGCGGTGATGTCTGAGGCGGGAGATCATTTCTTAACTGGATGGAGGGAGGCTGATTCCATCTCGCGGGATCGGATTCTGATAACTTAACCTCCACCCCGTGACCCCTGACTCTGTAAACCTCAGGAGAAGCAGCAGTTTATCCTCCTTGTTTTAAAGATGATAAAGTTGATAAACCCTCCCACTTCTGCTCCTCCCAGCAAAGGGACAATGAGCTCAGTGGTTGGTCACGTCCTCCCAGCTTTCCTGTCAGGATTCTGCACACACGGGGGGTGGATGTTAGCCCTGCAGTCCTCAGCGCTCAGGCAGTCGTGAGCGACAGAAAATCGCACCCAGATGGACTGTAGCCCCAGCGCTGGTCACAAGACACAACTGCAGGGCCAGGTGGGGTCCAGCATCCAGTCGGCAGGACCCGGGGGTTCGAGGGATGCCGTTAACTGGTATCTTTCTGAGTCAGACACTCTCCCTCTGTCTCCTGTGTGTCCTCCTCCAGGGAGCCTGCCCGTCCTGGAGCACAACGTCCACTCCTAGCTCAGGACTCACGGGGTCTCTGCTGACCCCCTTCCGATTGTCCCAGACCGTGGAATCCCACCTCACGTGCCCGACCTGGATGACGTCCCCCGCCCCCCCCGAGCCCCTCTCTGTGACCTGGGCCCAGGGGCCGCCCTGGAGCCTGGCAGCAGGCATGGGGATGCGGTGCCCACTGCCCTGGTCCACACGCCTGAGAGGCGGGGGATGGTGGGCGTGGCCGGTGCTCACTAACCAGCAGACACCAGCGCCCCCCCAACCCCAGGTGAGCCAACAGGGCTCCCGACAGGTGACTGAGCAGCTGGGGCTCGCGGCTGGTAGGACGCAGAGTCGGGGTTCCCACGGGGCTCCTGTCTGTCTGTCCGTCTGCGGGGCCCCGTCCTCACCCCCAGCCTGCGTGGGCTCCTGCCTGAGCATCTGTCCTGCTCCCTGAGTTGGAGGAAAGACGTCGCATGGACATCCTGTGTGTGTGAAGGGAAACGACAGCGGAGACCCGGGAGGAGCTGGCGGTCTGCTCCTGAGACGTGGCGGAAGGACAGGCGGCCTTGGAGCGAAACGCACACACGGCCCCTGGTCAGTGCAGGGAGCTGCCGGCCCCAGGCCGTCTGTCCCAGCCGGGCCCGCCCCGCCCATCTCCTGGCTCCGAGGGGGACGCTCTTCTGGTAGAGAAATGGCAGCTCCTGACTCGCTGCGGTGCAGTCAGCGAGGGAGGTGGAAGCCACGCCAGGGGCTTGGAAACAAGTTCAATGAAGACGCTGCTCGCACAGGCGGGAAGCAGCTGAGCGTGGGGCAGGGGCGCCCTGAGTCTGGCCACCGAGGCAGCCGCTGCCACGGCAGGGTGGCCGGGCGGTGAGCAGACCGGGCTCCGGGTCTCCCGTGCCGTCCAGAGCGTCCAGCACGGGCGTCCAGCGTCCTCTCCCGTGGAGCCACGCAGGATGATGCTCTTACGTCCCCAGCAGGTCATGACAGCCCCGGTGACACGGTGTCACCAGCGAAGCTTGTCAGACTCGGTGCCCAGAGCTGCACTGGGGTCTGCCCGGGTAGCCACCCTGCCTGCATGTCCCCACATCCCAGGCCAGGGAGGGAAGCAGGCGCCCAGCCTCAGCCAGGTGGTCTGCACAAGTGGTTTAGGAGGGCGGCGGGCGGAGGCCTCTTAGCACCAAGGGAAAGTTCCCGTCAGCGTGGGGACAGTCTGCAGCCCCGTTCCCAGACCCTTGCCCGGGGATGGCCTTGCCAGTGGCCTTCCTGAGAAGCGTGGTTCACATACCAGGCTAACCCTTTGCACACTTTCTCACTGGGCTGCTCAGGGAGCAGGATGGAGGCCCAGAGTGTCCGCAGGCCGTCCCACGAGGGGATCCTGGTTGCGAGTTAGAGCATCCAGACAAGGGGGCGGGGGGACGGAGGAGGAAGACCCTCACCTGGCTCCCCACAGCGATGTCAGCTTGACAACGACACCCGGTCCACAGCCTTTACCGGACGATTGCAACTGTGTGAATGGACACAAAACATACAGAGATGTCCTCGTGAACTGATGATACAAAGTAGGAGGGGGTCCTTAGAAGTGGGAATTCTGTAGGTGGCCGACAGTGAGTTATTATCAGTTTAAAATAGATGGTTATGTCTAATAAGGTGTTTTTTAATCCCCTCGGTAACCACACAGAAAATACCTATGGAGGATGCACCAAAGAAAATTATAAAGAAATCAAACGTCACTACATTAAAAAACAACACACAAAGGAAGGCAGCAAGAGAGGAAAGTAATGAGAGACTACAGAAAACAACGTGTAAAGGCAACACAAAGCCCTTCCCCATCAGTAATTACCGTAAACGTAAACGGATTAACCTCCCCAGTCAAAACACATCGATTGGCTGATGGGAAAAGAAACAAGATCCCGCTATATGCTGCCCACGAGACCCTCCCTCAAGACACAAGGATGGACACGGGCTGAAAGTAAAGGATGGAAACAGGTCCTCCAGCAACTAGTGACCAGAAGGGGGCACGGGGAGCTCTGCTGATATCTGATCCAACAAAATATACTTTAAGTAAAACAGTGTCACAAGAGACAAAGAAGAACGTTATATAATGAAAAAAAGGGTCAATTCAGGAAGACAGAGCAATTGTAAATATACGTGTACCCAACAGCATAGCTCCTAATTACAGGAAGCAAACACAGGTAGAATTGAGGGGAGGCGTAGACAGTAGCACAGTGACCGCAGGAGACGCGGTGCCCGCTTCCAGTAAGGGATGTATCAGCCAGACCGAAGTTCAGTGGGGAGACAGGGGCCCACCCCACACGGCAGGCACGTGCAGAACCCTGCACCCAACAAAAGCAGACGCACACCTTCCTCCAGCTCACATGACGCGTCCCCCAGCAGAGGCCACCTGCCAGGCCACAACACAAGTCTTATCAAATTTAAGAAGATTGAGATCATAGCAAATATCTTCCCCGACCAAAAGGGAATAAAACTAGAAATTGGTAGGGAAGAGAAGCCAGGAACTCCCAAATACTTGGAAATTGAACCACGGTCTCGAACAATCCGTGGGTAAAGGAGAAATCACAAGGGAGATTAGAAAATATGTTGGGACAAACGAAAATGGAGCACCTCGTACCAAAACTTACAAGATCCAACAAAAGCCGTGCTAAGAGGGAAGGCGAAAGCAGTAAATGCTTACATTTAAGAAGAAAGATCTCAAATGAACAACCTAACGTTACAGCTCAAGGAACTTGAAAAAGGAGAACAAACTAAACCCAAAGTTAGCAGAAGGAAGGAAATATCAAAGATTAGTCCAGAAATAAATAAAATAGAGAATAGAAAGAAATCCATGCAACTAAAGTTGTTTTAAGGATCAAGAAAACTGACAAACCCTTAGCTAGAAGAAAGAAGACTCAAAAATCAGAAATGAAACAGGAGACATTAGAACTGATGCCACGGACATACACATGGTCTTAAGAGAACTCCTTGGACAATTGCACCCGAAAATTTGACAACTGAGAAGAAATGGATAAATTCCTAGAAACATACAACATACCAAGACCAAATCATGAAGAAATAGAAAATCAGAGCAGACCCACAACAAATAAGGAGTGTGAATCACTACCCCAACCTCTCAACAAAGAAAAGCCCAACATCAGCTGGCTTCACTGGTGAATTCTACCAAACATCTAAGAATGTGATACCAATCCTTCTCAAACTCTCAAAGTCAGACAGACATAGTATAAGGCAACTACAGACCAGCACCCCGATACCCCTGGTGCATACTGATGTAAAAATCCCAGCAGCCCCTCCAGACCCTCCAGGGCCCCTCCTGTTAGCCTCTGAGGCTGATCAGGGCAGCCGTGCTGCTGCAAAGACTCATGGGGCTGCTGAGGGGCCGGGAGGGGAGGGCGTGCAGGGTGGGACACCTCCCTCCTCATTAGAGACTTAATGAGCCTGCACCCCGTGGAATTCCGTTTCAGTGAATTATCAGCTACCAATCAAAGGGACCAATTGCCAAGACCACCCCATTGCAGCATGGGAGGGAGGGAGTGGAGCCTCCCTACCAGCCCAGCTAGTGGGGACACCTCAAGGGGGATTAAATACACTCGGAGACAGACAGAGAAGACTATCCTCCTCCCATCCCATCCCCAGAGCCGGGGGGCCAGCAGAAATGGCTAAAACAGCCCATGATTTATGTTAAGATAAAGCACTTCTTTCCTGAGGGCTCCAGTAAAGTAGGGGACACCATGGTCCAGCTCCACTGCGGACCATGGAGGGTTCCCTGTGGCCCGAGAAAAGGAATATCCCCAGTCACCAGGCTTGGCTAACATGCCCCCTGCTAAGCTCAGAGGTGGGTCTGCCCCCCTCGAATGAATGGACTAAGAACGGGGATGTGGTTCCCGAGGAGATGCTGGGCCAGCGCACGTACACACACGGCCCAGGTGAGGCCGATAGCCCAGGACACATCGGGCGGAAGGTGAAGGCCAAGCAGACAGGGAGCTGGGACGGGAACAAGCCACAGGGCTTCTAGACTCAGCATCCCCCTGCCCTTCTCCGTCCTCCCACCTGCTGAAGAGCCACCCCAGCTTCCTGTCCAGGGAGGACTCGGCGACCGGAGGGAGGCAGCGGGGCCGCAGGTGGACAGAGGCAGGTGCTGTGGACGCCGAGTGGACCAGGCTGGCCTCAGGTGAGCGAGGCTCAGCGGGGCTGGCGGGGAAGCCACGTGGGGTTTCCTCTGCTCTCTGCTGCCCCTGTGGAAGCCCTCTGTGGGCACGGAGGGGGCACAGGCAGGGTCCCGGGAGAATAGACGAGAGG
>NW_021703343.1:0-4611 GCF_005190385.1 Monodon monoceros | reverse complement strand
CTGGTGTGAGGACACTCCTGCCTGGTTCCCATCCCCTTGGTGATGTGCGCCCTCTGGTGAGAGTCTGATCCTGGCTGAATTCCTCACACTTATGGGAGATGGGCCCTCTGCTGTGAGGTCACTGCTGCCTGGATGGCCCATTTCGCCTTGACCACATGTGCCCTCTGGTTGCAGTTGGAGCGTGCTGGGTGCCTCCTCCCCTTGTTGATGAGGGCCCTCTGACCTCAGGACCTAAGTGCTGGGCTCCCCACCTTTTCTGATGTGCGCCCACTGGTGTGATGACACTCCTGCCAGCTTCCCATCCCCATGGGGATGTGGAACTTCTGCTCTGAGGTACCAATGTCTGGGTTGCTCTCAGTGTCAGGATGTGGGCCCTCTGGTGTGAGTTCACTCAGGCCTGGATCCCATAGCCTCTCTGCTCCTGGCTGCCTGCTGGGGGTTTCCATTTGCCGGATTCCTCAACTTTTTTATTCCATGGGCCCTCTGCTTTGAGGCTCCTCCTGCCTGCCTCACTCCCAGCCCCTCGTTGATGTGTGTCCTCTGGTTTGAGGCCACGTGTGCTGGGTTCGTCACCTTTCGCTGATGTGGCCCCACTGGTGTGAGGACACTCCTGCCTGGTTCCCATCCACTTGGTGATGTGGGCCCAGTGGTGAGAGCTTGATCCAAGTTGGGGTCCTCATACTTCTGTGAGGTGGGCCCTCTGCTCTGAGGTCACTCCTGCCTGCTGGCGCACCCTGCCTTGGCAACGTCGGCCCTCTGGTAGCAGTTGGAGCCTGCTGGTACCCTACTACCCTCGGTGATGAGGGCCCTCTTGTGTCAGTGCCTAACTGCTGGGCTCCCCACATTTTCTGATGTGTGCCCACCGGTGCAATGAGACTCCTGTCACGTTCCAATCGCCATGGGGATGTGGGCCTTCTGCTCTGTGATACAAAGATCTGGGTTGCTCACAGTTTCAGGATGTGGGCCCTCTGCTGTGAGTTCACTCCGGCCTGTATTCCATAATGTCGGTGCTCTCGGCCACCTGCTTGGAGGTTCCAAATTCTGGTTTCCTCACCTTTTTTATTCTATGGGCCCTCTGTTGTGAGTCTCCTCCTGCCTGCCTCACTCCCAGCCCCTTCATGATGTGTGTCCCCTTTTTGAGGCCACATGTGCTGGGTTCCTCACCTTTAGCTGATGTGGTCCCTCTGGTGTGAGGACACTCCTTCCTGGTTTGCATCCCCTTAGTGATGTGGGCCCTCTTGTGAGAGTCTGATCCTGATTGTGTTCCTCACACTTCTGTGAGGTGGGCCCTCTGTTCTGAGGTCACTCCTGCCTGGCTTGCACACACCTCCTTGGCGACTTCGGCACTCTGGTGGCAGTTGGAGCCTGCTGAGAGCCTCCTTCCCTCGGTGATGATGGCCCTCTGGCGTCAGGCCCTAACTGCTGGTTACCCACATTTTCTGATACGTGCTAAGTGGTGCGAGGACACTCCTGCCAGGTTCCCATCCCTATGGGGATGTGGGCCTTGTGCTCTGAGGTCCCAACGTCTGGGTTGCTCACAGTTTCATGCTATGGCTCTCTGCTGTGAGTTCACTGTGGCCTGGATCCCATAGTCTCGGTGCTCTGGGCTGCCTGCTGGCAGGTTCCTACTGCTGGTTTCCTCACCTTTTTTATTCTATGGGCCCTGTGTTGTGTGGCTACTCCTGCCTGCCTCACTCCAAGGCTCTTGGACATGTGGGTCCTCTGGTTTAGGCCACATGTGCTGGGTTCCTCACCTTTCTATTATGTGACCACACTGGTGTGAGGACACTCCTGCCTGGTTCCGATCCCCTTGGTGATGTGGGCCCTCTGGTGAGAGTTTTATCCTGGCTGGGTTCCTCACCCTTCTGTGAGGTAGGGCCTCTGCTGTGAGGTCACTACTGCCTGGCTGGCAAACGTTACCTTGGCGACGTGTGCCCTCAGTTGTGAGTTGGTGCCTGCTTGGAGTCTCCTCCCCTCGGTCATGAGGGCCCTCTGGCGTCAGGCCCTAACTCCTGGGCTCCCAAATTTTCTGATGTATGCCCTGTGGTGCGAGTACACTCCTGCCAGGTTCCCAACCACATGGGAATGTGGGCCTTCAGCTCTGAGGTCCCAACGGCTGTGTTGCTCACAGTTTCATGATGAGGGCCCTCTGTTGTGAGTTCACTCAGGCCTGGATCCCATAGCCTCGCTGCTCCTGGACGCCTGCTAGGAGGTTCCAACTGCGGGATTCCTCACCTTTTTTATTCTATGGGCCCTCTGTTTTGAGGCTCCTCCTGCCTGACTCACACCAAGACCATTGGTGATGTGTGTTCTCTGGTTTGAGGCCACGTGTCCTGAGTCCCTCACCTTTCGTTGATGTGGGTCCACTGGTGTGAGAACACTCCTGCCTGCTTTCCAACCCCTTGGTGATGTGGGCCCTCTGGTGAGTCTGATCTTGGTTGGGATCCTCCCACTTCTGTGAGGTGGGCCCTCTGCTCTGAGGTCACTCCTGCCTGGCTGGCACACCCCACCTTGGTGATGTCGGCCCTTTTGTGGCAGTTGGAGCCTGCTGGGAGCCTCCTCCACTCGGTCATGAGTGCCCTCTGGCGTCAGGCCATAACTGCTGGGTACCCACATTTTCTGATACGTGCTAAGTGGTGCTAGGACACTCCTGCCAAGTTCCCATCCCCATGGGAATGTGGGCCTTCAGCTCTGACGTCCCAACATCTGTGTTGCTCACAGTTTCATGATGTTGGCTTTCTGGTGTTAGTTCACTCAGACCTAGATCCCATGGCCTCTGTGCTGTGGGCTGCTTGCTGGGAGTTTCCAACTGCTGGATTCCTCACCTTTTTTATTCTTTGGCCCCTGTGTTGTGAGGCTCCTCTTGCCTGCGTCACTCCCAGCCTCTTGGTGATGTAGGTACTCTGGTTTGAGGCCACATGTGCCGGTCTCCTCCCCTTTTAGTGATGTGGCCCCACTGGTGTGAGGACACTCCTGCCTCGTTCCCATCCCCTTGGTGATATGGGTCCTCTGCTGAGAGCCTGATCCTGGCTGGATTCCTCACACTTCTCTGAGGTTGGCCCTCTGCTCTGAGGTCACTCCTGCCTGGCTTGCACACGTCCCCTTGGACACGTGGGCACTCTGTTTGCAGTTGGAGCATGCTTGGTCCTCCTCCCCTCGGTGATGAGGGCCCTATGTTGTCAGGCCCTAAGTGCTGGGCTCCACACATCTTCTGATGTGCGCCCAGTGGTGCGAGTACACTCCTGCCAGGTTCCCATCCTCATGGACATGTGGGCTTTCCGTTCTGAGGTCCCAACGGCTTGGTTGCTCACAGTTGCATGATGTGGACTCTCTGCTGTGAGTTCACTCCGGCCTGTATCCCATAGCGTCGGTTCTCTGGGCCACCTGCTTGGAGCTTCCAAATGCTGGATTCCTCCCTTTTTTATTCTATGGGCCTTCTGTTTTGAGTCTCCTCTTGCATGCCTCACTCCCATCCCCTTCGTGATGTGTTTCCCCTTGTTTGAGGCCACATGTGCTGCGTTCCTGAACTTTCGCTGATGTGGCCCCACTGGTGTGAGGACACTCTTGCCTGGTTCCCATCCCCTTGGTGATGTGGGCTCTCTGGTGAGAATCTGATCCTGGTTGGGTTCCTCACACTTCCGTGAGGTGGGCCCTCTGCGCTGAGGTCACTCCTGCCTGGCTGGCACACCGCGCCTTGGTGAAGTCGGCCCTCTGGTGGCAGTTGGAGCGTGCTGGTAGCTTCCTCACCTCGGTGATGAGGGCCCTCTGGCGTCAGGCCCTAACTGCTGGGTACCCACATTTTCTGATACGTGCTAAGTTGTGCGAGGACACTCCTGCCAAATTCCCATCCTCATGTGGATGTGGGTCTTCTGCTCTGTGGTCCCAACGGCTGGGTTGCTCACAGTTTCATGATGTGGGCCCTCTGCTGTGAGTTCACTGCGGCCTGGATCCCATAGACTTTCTTCTGTGGGCCGCCTGCTGGGAGGTTCCAACTGCTGGATTCCTCACATATTTATGCTATGGGCCCTGTGTTGTGAGGCTACTCCTGCCTGCCTCACTCCGAGCCCACTGGAGATGTGGGTCCTCTGGTTTAGGCCACATGTTCTGGGTTCCTCACCTTTCTATGATTTGGCCACACTGGTGTGAGGACACTCCTGCCTCGTTCCGATCCCCTTGGTGATATGGGCCCTCTGGTGAGAGTCTTATACTGGCTGGGTTCCTCACCCTTCTGTGACGTAGGCCCTCTGCTGTGAGGTCACTCGTGCCTGGCTGCTGCACGGCACCTTGGCGACGTGGGCCCTCAGTTGGGAGATGGTGCCTGCTGGGAGTCTCCTCCCCTCGGTAATGAGGGCCCTCTGGCGTCAAGTCCTAACTCCTGGGCTCCCATAATGTTCTGATATGTGCCCTGTGGTGTGAGTACACTCCTGCCAGGCTACCAACCTCATGGGAATGTGGGCCTTCTGCTCTGTAGTCCCAACGGCTCGGTTGCTCACAGTTTCATGATGAGGGACCTCTGTTGTGAGTTCACACCGGCCGGGATCCCATCGCCTCGCTGCTCCTTGCCGCCTGCTGGGAGATTCCAACTGCAGGATTCCTCACCTTTTTTATTCT
>NW_021703342.1:0-1469 GCF_005190385.1 Monodon monoceros | reverse complement strand
AAATTCTTAGAAATGCACAACCTGCCAAAACTAAATCAAGAAGAAAGAGAAAATATGAACAGACCAATCACAAGCAATGAAATTGAAACTGTGATTAAAAGTCTTCCAACAGACAAAAGCCCACGACCAGATGGCTTCACAGGCGAATTCTATCAAACATTTAGGGAAGAGCTAACACCTATCCTTCTCAAACTCTTCCAAAATATAGCAGAGGGAGGAACACTCCCAAACTCATTCTATGAGGCCACCATCACCTTGATACCAAAACCAGACAAGGATGTCACAAATAAAGAAAACTACAGGCCAATATCACTGTTGAGCATAGATGCAAAAATCCTCAACAAAATACTAGCAAACAAAATCCAACAGCACATTAAAAGGATCATACACCATGATCAAGTGGGGTTTATTCCAGGAATGCAAGGATCCTTCAATATACGAAAATCAATCAACGTGATAAACCTTATTAACAAACTGAAGGAGAAAAACCATATGATCATCTCAATAGATGCAGGGAAACCTTTCGACAAAGTTCAACACCCATTTATGATAAAAACCCTGCAGAAAGTAGGCATAGACGGAACTTTCCTCAACCTAATGAAGGCCATATATGACAAAGCCACAGCCAACATCGTCCTCAATAGTGAAAAACTGAAAGCATTTCCACTAAGATTAGGAACAAGACAAGGTTGCCCACTCTCAACAGTCTTATTCAACATAGTTTTGGGAGTTTTAGCCACAGCAATCAGAGAAGAAAAGGAAATAAAAGGAATCCAAATCGGAAAAGAAGTAAAGCTGTCACTGTTTGCAGATGACATGATACTATACATAGAGAATCCTAAAGATGCTACTAGAAAACTACTAGAGCTAATCAATGAATTTGGTAAAGTAGCAGGATACAAAATTAATGCACAGAAATCTCTGGCATTCCTATACTCTCATGATGAAAAATCTGAAAACACTCCCATTTACCATTGCAACAAAAAGAATAAAAGATCTAGGAATAAACCTACCTAAGGAGACAAAAGACCTGTATGCAGAAAATTATAAGACACTGATGAAACAAATTAAAGATGATACAAACAGGTGGAGCGATATACCATGTTTTTGGATTGGAAGAATCAACACTGTGAAAATGACTCTACTACCCAAAGCAATCTACAGATTCAATGCAATCCCTATCAAACTACCACTGGCATTTTTCACAGAACTAGAAAAAAATATTTCACAATTTGTATGGAAACACAAAAGAGCCCGAATAGCCAAAGCAATCTGGAGAACGTAAAACGGAGCTGAAGGAATCAGGCTCCCTGACTTCAGGCTATACTACAAAGCTACAGTAATCAAGACAGTATGGTGCTGGCACAAAAACAGAAAGATAGACCAATGGAAAAGGATAGAAAGCCCAGAGGTAAACCCACGCACACATGGTCACCTTATCTTTGATAAAGGAGGCAGGAATGTACAGT
>NW_021703341.1:0-5576 GCF_005190385.1 Monodon monoceros | reverse complement strand
GGTTAAATGAGCACTCTTTGACTTGTACTTGGTGGTCCCAGAACTTGACGTGGGCTTGGAGACTTCCATGAAAAGTCTGCCTTCCATCTACTGGCTTGGGTTTCTTGGGCTCTCTGCTCCAGGCTAATCCCTTCAACCTGCTTTTCCCATTTCTGCCAATAATCCCCCCCTCCAGACCTTCCTAATGCTCTTCTGGGGTGGGGGGAGAGTTACTGAGGGCAATGTTTATTTCTAGAGGGAGAGGTGACCGCATGACTTCACACTGGTTGTTCCCTTGATTATTCAATTTCTGTCTAGATTAGTCGTGGGTGTTTGTACACCCCAGCCTCACCCCCAGGAGGCTTTAGAACACTGTCCTTATCTCAGCACTGAGCCTCTATCTAGCCTCCTTCCCTCTCTCTCCTTACCCATCTTTACCCACAGACTCGCAGGCTTTCTGCACCTCTGAGGAAGATAAGCACTTCACAGAACCTCTGTTACAGAACCAAACATATTAAAATGACTCTTTACGAAGATACTGAAACAACAGAAAATGAATACATGACGATTGTTTCTACTGAGGATTCAGTTACATAGGGGGCCTTTAGCAAACTTCGATTGATAAATCTAACCTTTCCTTCCTTGGCAATAGTTGATCACACTGTGAGGAAAACAAGTTAGAGAATGGAAAAATAATATTTGGATTTCAATGAAATAATAAAGATGCAGGGACTATCTTTGACTTTTGCAAGGTGAGAAGAGAGTTTACATTTTGATAATTTGATGGCAGGAATCCCTTTTAAAACAGGGCCAGTCTGCATGATGCATTTAAAAATCAACCTTTGCAAATATAGCCATAAGCCCCACAAGATTTCTTGATTTCTCTGGGGTCAAATAAACCATCACATTTCACAGTGGTGCCCTGTATATGAAAGTGATAAACATAACCTGGAAGCACGGCAGTGGCTAAAAATATGGAGCTGGTAGCCATTCGTTGAAATTATTTTTTGCTTTTAATTCATCACATAAAATGCTAATGTCCAAATTCAGGCAGGTAGATCTTACCAACCGTCAAGAGCTTCAACCCTGCTAACAGCTAAGTATGCACTTTTAAACCCTACTTTGACTGCTCCAGAAACTTACTGGGTTTCTTTAATGCCTCTTTTACTATTTCCTTTGTGTCATTTTGTTTTTCTTTAAAAACATAGCTGTGTGATCTTGGGGAAGTTATATTATTTCCTTGAGACTTGGTTGCCTTCTCTGTGCATATCTGGGTATAATTTTAGTATTGCTCAATAAAATTTTTGTTGATAATGAAAATATTCTATATCTGTACTATGTAAAGCAGTATTCAATAGCTACATGGAGCTAATAAACATCTTTGAAACATGGCAAATGCAAATGAGGAACTGAATTTTTAATCTTATTTTTAAATTTGTTTAAATATAAATAATGCCACGTGGCTAACATCTGTTGACAGTACAGATCTACATAATATTTTAAGGACACTCTCCACTCAAAAACTCTACCATTCATTAACTCAACCTAAATATTTTTGCCCTCTGACAAACAGAAAATAATTTATGCTTCCCTTGAAATTATCTGTCAAGACCTTTATCAGTTTTGGGAAATTATATTCTTAAAATTCACTTTGCTTTATGAAACTTTAATAATGTTGGAGTTCCCTGCCCTTGGTACCACCTTTGTGATGATGGGAAATATTGTGGATGATCAAGGACCATTCCAAGAGATCATGGAGAGAAATCTCCTTTTGGATTTAATTTCATTATGAGGATGTCAAAATGCTAAATTACTTAAAATAAAACCCATATCGTTATTATGCTAAGTTATATGCTACATGTAGCTTGAAAAATGTTAAAAAGGTTTTTAAAGAACTGCACATCTATTTTTGAAGCTGATTTGGCTGTTCAAGGCTTGCTAGCACTTTATCCATCTCAGTACTATTTCACTTAGTAAACAAATGCAGTTGCCATAATTGCTGCATATGTGTCTGTGTTCCCTTCTAGGCTATATGTTTTTGAAGTTAGAAACTATATTTATATCATAGCCCCTATGTATAGCACAATATCCATTGCTAATTCAGATTGTGTTTTAAGATATGAGACAAAATTTAAGGCTTTTATTATAGTCATAAACATCTAGCAAACCAACCAGAAAATAAAAACTAATTTTCAATTGGTTGGCCAAGAACAAAAAAGAGAGGAATACCTAGTGCAAAATCATATCTCTAATAACTACTGTTGGATTTAGAGCACACACATGATAAACTTATTTTAAAATATCTTCTCATCAAAGATTTGGGGTTGGACTGGAAAATATTATATCAGAAGTGAAAATAATTATGTGGTCTGACCAGCGTGGACCATACAAAGTAAGTGTACACTATATATAAAGTAGATAAACTACGAGGGCCTACTGTATAGCACAAGCAACTATATTCAACACCTTGTAATAACCTGTAAAGGAAAAGGATCTGAAAAAAGAAATATATATATCTGAATCACTTGGCTGTACACCTGAAATACAACATTGTCAATCAACTATACTTCAAGTAAAACAAAACAAAACAAAGTAAGTGTAAAGGGAAGTATAGTTTTATAAATTCACCTCTGATATCCAATGGACCAACTGAAAGACAATAGAAACTACAACTTTCTAGGAGACAGGACATGGCCAGCAAACCAGGCCGTTACCCTCGGTAACGGTCATACCTACCAAAAAATATACAGACTAGCCTGGGTTCATGAATACAAAGGAATTCTTCATTTATCTGGCATTATTAGGCAATGAAGTATTGTATGTTAGGAGAAGTTTTTTTTTAAATGACAGATTTAAGAGGAGTTATTTTAACCTTCACTCAGTAGTTTTTTTCTAAAATTAAGAAATGGTGTATCTAATGTTTCCGTGATAACTCGGGGTCATCAGTTCAATCAAAGTTTGCATGAATAATGCAAATGGAAACAAGACAGGCATGCTTACTGAAACTGAAAATGACATGGCACTGGCTGGAGTAACTGATGCGAGAGCAAGAAAAAAACAAAAATGAAAACAAACCGTTATCAAGAAACAATCAGTCAAGTTCTGACTTTCTGTACTTAGTTTCAAAAAGAGATACCACAAATCCCAGCGAGAGACTCCAGCATCATTAGCTGTCTTTCTCCTTTGTTTCCACCTTCCTTTCCTTTTCCTTCTACCCTAGATTGTTCCAGGAAGTGTTTATAGCTCCTTGCAAAACAAATTCTAATACTTGCTTTCTCTCACACAAACTTCACAGTATGTCCATGTGATAAATAGTGTGGAGATAAAAGACATTTCATCACAGGCACATCTCCTATGAAAATAGAATTAGAAACTAGCTTCTAAACATGTAGAGAGAAGGGCGTGGTGTCAGGCACTAATTTCCTTGCAAATTCCTCTCCATTTCTAACCGACGTTTTTCTTTACCAAGATCCCTTTTTATTGGTGTCCTATTCCAGACTGCTCCACTCCGCCCATCCTCATCCTGTAAAATACATTCACACTCTTTTGTGACCCTACTTATTTGCCCATTAAATAATCAATCATAGAACTGTCGGAATTAAATATAGAGTGAAATTAAAATACTGGAGTCACTTGGAGGGTTTAAGTAGCTCCACCAGAAAATACTGGGCATGGATTTAAAAGAGGCTGCGTGGGACTTGCTCTTGTCCAAGTTCTTTCTCAAGAAGTATCTGAAATAAGCCTAAATTCAGAGTTAATCAGATTGGCCTGCTTTCTCAGGTGGACTGGAATTCCTTGATCTTTCCCCTCAACTCCCTGATGTCAGTGGCACTTTCCGGAGATGAGGTGGACTTTTCTGCCTACTGCAGAAGCTCAGTTCCCCCAGGACCCACTCCCCGTCTGAATCCCACACTGGAGGCCAGATGCCAGCTTTCCCAGAACTTTCGTGGTCTCCTTTCAGTTTTTGACCTGCTCAGATTGAGTTCCTGTAGACTCTTTCTCAGCTTGAAACCTGATCTTCCACCCCTTTCCCTGACCTCGATGGTTACCTTCCTACTTTAGGCCTCAGGTGCTTTAGCTATAAATTGATATATTTGCCCTTAATTCTAAAGTCTTCTTTCTAAAGCTCTACAATGTGTGGCTCCTTGAAAACGTTTCTCTTTGCTGGTTTTAATTTTGTAGAGAATTAAAACCACAGCTACACTAAAAGACAGTAAGTTGCATTGGATAAGGAAACTGTGCTTTTGTAGTTAGATTAACAGCGATGGAAGACGACTTAGTATGTTTTAAGATACTCATGATCCGTTCTTGTGAGAGTCGGGGGAAGAAGGAGAAGAGAGTTAATAAAATACCAAACGATTGTGACAAATTAAGTTCACCAAGATGTAGCTGATTAGTTACTACTTGAATAAGCCACACAAATCCATTCAAGTTTTCCTTTATTTTTCTAAGAAGGATCCGAGTGAACTGAGTCCCATGTTCAGTAACTCCACGTTCAATGGCTTAGTCTTTAAAAACTGTTATGTTGCTGGAAGAAGAAATATTGCCCATCAGTCCTAATTGATGTTTAGCTATCATGCACATTTCAAATAAATTTATTACATTGCCTGATCTCAGTGTAATACATTCCAAAGGGGCAAAGAGCACATGAAAAGTTATGGAGTCTCCATCTTCTATACTGAAGTATGCAATAAATTACATATTATTTGGCCGTGAAATTCACAAGCCATAGAAACCACGCCATTAGCAATGTATACAGTGGTAAACAGCAGGTAATGAGAATGATATAAAACAAAACAGACGGTGTATGTTGGAACTGCTGCCAATAAAATAATCATTAAATGCATTCATATGCATCTACGCTAGGTAAGCTCTTTAGGGCAATTGCTACGAGTTCTACATACCTGTCAGGATATTATATATAGCCCAGTTTCTATGGTCTTTATTCAAAGACGCTGAGAAAGGGTTACTCTGGGTAAATTCAGACCTTTTCTCAATATAGAATTTGGTCAACATGCATTCTGAACAGCAAGATTTCACAGTGCTTTCAATTTTCCTACACTAATCACCACCTCAGCAAATGCAGGATTAAGTATAATGGATTAAAAGAAGTTAGAAAGAAAAGATGGAAGAAAAGAATGAAGGTAGAAAAAAGGTGGGTATGGAGGACTTCAACATTTATGTAGAGTGGACCTAAAACTAAACTGAGGTTTCCCTGAACTATTAGCATACGCTATAGAAACGTAAATGAAAAAATAAAAAAACCCAGCAAGGGAAACTCAAAGATTCTTTGTTTTTTCACTTTACTGCATATACACGTCCATCTTAAACAATCTATATGCTTATATCCAATAAGAGAGCATTGTTTTGCAAGGCTATTTGGGTTCTATCAGCATGTAAAGGTCGGACAACTCAACTTTAGCAGAGTTAGCCTTCAGGTGAATAATTGCTTCTTTGAGGTTGCGAGCATTTGAATTTTCCAGAAATGTTTCCCAAAAAATGAAAACTAAAAGAGTCCTAGGACAGCGTCCTTTAGAAGTTTTATAGTATCAAGGTTTTTGGAGGAAGAGTATCCTTGTCGATTATCAACACAATGA
>NW_021703340.1:0-1705 GCF_005190385.1 Monodon monoceros | reverse complement strand
CCAACTCAATGGTGGCTCCCAGTGGTTTCGGGCCAGCTTCTGTCGGTCAGGAGTGCCGGGCACGTCTCCCTCCGGGCTGAGCGTAGCGCAGCGTGGGCGGGCAGGTGGGATGCACAAGGGACCGCGGGCCCCGGTCCCTGAAGCCTCCGGGGCCACGTCCTTGTGTACGGCCTGCGGGATCTGGCGTGGGGCGCCAAGCGCCAAAAAGTTTGCTGGGTCCCGCCGGCCCTGGGCTGGGTGTTCGCCAACATCTCCGCCACACCCCTGTACCCTAGACCTCCGTTTCCTTGTCTAGGTGGGCGGCGGGGCCCTGCCGGGTCGGGCGGGCCGTTGGGCTGGAGGTAAGCCCCAAGCGCCTGCTAAGCTGCGCCTCAAGAGGCATCCCACGAGCCTGCAGCCACCTACTGCCAAAGCAGCCCAGACGGGCGTGATGTCGGTTCAATCGTGGAAGCTAAGCAGGGTCGGGCCTGTTTAGTAGCTGGATGGGAGACCTCCTGAGAATACCGGCTTTTGCAGGATTTTGGCCTCCAGCTCTGCGTTCTCCTTTTCTCGCCCGCGGCGGCGGCGGCTATCCCTACCCCGCCGGGTACCTCTGCAGGCCCCACCTCCTCAGGCCCCTCCCACCACAGCAAGTGTCTGACGGGGCGCTCCCCGCCTGCCTGACCGGCCAGGCGGCCAGAAGGCGTCCCTGGAAGGCAGCGGCACACCAGACGCTCCGGGGGTGCCCTGATGGAACCCAGACATGGCCGCGGACACGGGTGCCGTCCGTGCGGCCCACGAGCCCCGCGAAATGCACCTGGCCTCACCCACTGGAGCACAGCCCCGTCGCCGCCACCTGCCTACCGGGGTGTCTCTCCACAGCTCCATACGGAAAATGCCGCCCCTCCGCCGTTTCGCTCTGGCCGGGGGCGGGAGCGGGATCGAGGGCCCAGGCCACTTCCCCGGGGCTGCCGGCCACTTGGGGCGGGGTGCTGAGCTCGGAACTGCGGCGTAGGGGCAAGGGTGGCGTTGCTGGGTCTTAGGGGCCGTGCCAACTCAATGGTGGCTCCCAGTGGTTTCGGGCCAGCTTCTGTCGGTTAGGAGTGCCGGGGACGTCTCCCTCCGGGCTGAGCGTAGCACAGCGTGGGCGGGCAGGTGGGATGCCCAAGGGACCGCGGGCCCCGGGCCCTGAAGCCTCCGGGGCCACGTCCTTGTGTACGGCCTGCGGGATCTGGCGTGGGGCGCCAAGCGCCGAAAAGTTTGCCGGGTCCCGCCAGCCCTGGGCTGGGTGTTCGCCAACATCTCCGCCACACCCCTGTACCCTAGACCTCCGTTTCCTTGTCTAGGTGGGCGGCGGGGCCCTGCCGGATCGGTCGGGCCGCTCGGCTTGCGGTATGCCCCAAGCGCCTGCTAAGCTGCGCCTCAAGAGGCAGCCCGCGAGCCTGCAGCCACCTACTGCCAAAGCAGCCCAGACGGGCGTGATGTCGGCTCGATCTAGGAAGCTAAGCAGGGTCCGGCCAGTTTAGTACGTAGATGGGAGACCTCCTGGGAATACCGCGTGTTACAGGCTTTTGGCCTCCCGCTGTGTATTCTCCTTTTGTCGCACGCGGCGGCGGCGGCGGCTATCCCTGCCCCCGCCGGGTACCTCTGCAGGCCCCACCTCCTCAGGCCTTCCCACAACAGCAAGTGTCTGACGGGGCGCTGCCCGCCTGCCTGACCGGCCAGG
>NW_021703339.1:0-7980 GCF_005190385.1 Monodon monoceros | reverse complement strand
GAAGAGATTGTAGAGAATTGTTTTCATGTCTTCCTTAAATTTTTGTTCGAATTCATCAGTGAAATCATCTGGGCCTGGTGCTATCTTTATTGGAAGCTTATTAATTATAGATTAAATTTCTTTAATAGATACAAACCTATTCTGATTATCTATTTATCCTTGTATAGTTTTGGGAAATTGTATCTTCATGCAATTTGTTGCTTTAACTTTCCAAATTTGTAGGCATAGAGTTGTTTATAATATTCATTTATTATCCTTTTAATATCCGTGGAATCAGGAGTGATGGCCCTTCTTTCATTTCTGCTATTAGCGATTTAATTGGTGTTTTCTCTCTTTTTATTTTCCTTGAGTAGCCTAGTTAGACTGTCATCTTGTTTTTTCTTTTTTTTCTTTTGGATATGTTCAAAGAAACAGTTTCTGGTTTTGTTCTTTTTCTCCATTTTTTTCCCCTTTCTTCAGTGTCATTGATATCTACTTTGATTTGTTATTTGTTTTTTGTCTGCTTTTTTTTCTCTTCTTTCACCAGTTTACTAAGGTAGAAGGTTAAATTATTGATTTTAGATTTTTCTAGTATAGACATTCAGTGCTATACATGTCCCTTTAAGTAGTTCTATTTTTCGTTTTTTAAGAATTCTCCATACTCTTCTCCATAGTGGGTGTATCAATTTACATTCCCACCGGCAGTGTAATAGGGTTCCCTTTTCTGCACACCCTCCCAGCATTTACTGTTTGTAGATTTTTTGATGATGGCCATTCTGACCGGTGTGTGGTGATACCTCACTGTAGTTTAGATTTGCATTTCTGTAATACTTACTGATGTTGAGCATCCTTTCATGTGTTTGTTGGCAATCTGTATATATTCTTTGGAGAAATGTCTATTTAGGTCATCAGCCCATTTTTGGATTGGCTTGTTTCTTGAATGTTGAGCTGCATGAAGTGCCTGTATATTTTGGAGATTAATCCTATGTCAGTTTCTTCATTTGCAAATATTTTCTCCCATTCTGAGGGTTCTCTTTTCATCTTGTTTATGGTTTCTTTTGCTGTGCAAAAGCTTTTAAGTTTCATTAGGTCCCATTTGTTTATTTTTGTTTTTATTTCCATTTCTCTAGGAGGTGGGTCAAAAAGGATCTTGCTGTGATTTATGTCATAGAGCATTCTGCCTATGTTTTCCTTTAAGAGTTTTATTGTGTATGGACTTACATTTAGGTCTTTAATCCATTTTGAGTTTTTTTTTGTATATGGTATTAAGGAGTGTTCTAATTTCATTCTTTTACATGTAGCTGTCCAGTTTTCCCAGCACCAGTTGTTGAAGAGGCTGTCTTTTCTCCATTGTATATTCCTGCCTCCTTTATCAAAGATCAAGTGACCATAGGTGCATGGGTTTATCTCTGGGCTTTCCATCCTGTTCCAGTGATCTATATTTCTATTTTTGTGCCAGTACCAGACACTCTTGATTTCTGTAGCTTTGTAGTAGAGTCTGAAGTCAGGGATCCTGATTCTTCCAGCTCCGTTTTTCTTTCTCAAGATTGCTTTGGCTATTCGGGGTCTTTGTGTTTCCATGCAAATTGTGATATTTTTTGTTCTAGTTCTGTGAAAAACGCAATTGTAGTTTGACAGGGGTTGCATTGAATCTGTAGATTGCTTTGAGTAGTATAGTCATTTTCACAATACCGATTCTTCCAATCCGAGATCATGGTATATTTCTCCATCTGTTTATGTCATCTTTGATTTCTTTTATCAGTGTTTTATAGTTTTCTGACTACAAGCCTTTCATCTCCTTAGGCAGGTTTATTCCTGGGTATTTTCTTCTTTTTGTTGCAGTGGTAAATGGGAGTGTTTCCTTAATTTCTTTTTCTGATTTTTCGTTGTTGGTATATAGGAATGCCAGAGATTTCTGTGCATTAATTTTGCATCCTGCAACCTTACCAAATTCATTGACTACTTCTAGTAGTTTTCTGGTGGCATCGTTAGGATTTTCTATTTATAGTATATTGTCATTGGCAAATAGTGCCAGTTTTACTTCTTCTTTTCCAATTTGGATTCCTTTTATTTCTTGTTCATCTCTGACTGCCGTGGCTAAAACTTCCAAAACTATGTTGAATAATAGTGGTGAGAGCAGGCAACCTTGTTGTGTTCTTGATCTTAGTGGAAATGGTTTCAGTTTTGCACCATTGAGAATGATGTTGGCTGTGGGTTTGTCATATATGGCCTTTGTTATGTTGAGGTAGGTTCCCTCTATGCCTACTTTCTAGAGAGTTTTTATCATAAATGGGTGTTGAATTTTGTCAAAAGCTTTTTCTGCATCTATTGAGATTACCATATGGTTTTTATCTTTCAGTTTGTTAATATGGTGTATCACGTTGATTTGCGTGTATTGAGGAATCATTGCATTCCTGGGATAAACTGCAGTTGATCGTGGTATATGATCCTAATGTGCTGTTGGATTCTGTTTGCTTGTAGTTTGTTGAGGATTTTTGCATCTATGTTCATCAGTGATATTGGCCTGTTGTTTTCTTTCTTTGTGACATCTTTGTCTGGTTTTGGTATCATGGTGATTGTGGCCTTGTAGAATGAGTTTGGCAGTGTTCCTCCCTCTGCTATATTTTGGTTGAGTTTGAGAAGGATAGGTTTTAGCTCTTCTCTAAATGTGTGGGAGAATTCGCCTGTGAAGCCCTCTGGTCCTGGGCTTTTGTTTGTTGGAAGATTTTTAATCACAGTCTCAATTTCAGTGCTTGTGATTGGTCTGTTTATATTTTCTATTTCTTCCTGGTTCAGTGTCAGAAGGTTGTGCTTTTCTAAGTGTTTGTCCATTTCTTCCAGGTTGTCCATTTTATTGGCATGTAGTTGCTTTTAGTATTCTCTCATGTTCTTTTGTATTTCTACAATGTCAGTTGTTACTTCTCCTTTTTCATTTCTAATTCTGTTGATTTGAGTCTTCTCCCATTTTTCTTGATGAGTCTGGCTAATAGTTTATCACTGTTCTTTATCTTTTCAAAGAACCACCTTTAGTTTTATTGATCTTTGCTATGGTTTCCTTCATTTCTTTTTCATTTATTTCTGATCTGATCTTTGTGATTTCGTTTCTTCTGCTATCTTTGGGGGTTTTTTGTTCTTGTTTCTCTAATTGCTTTAGGTGTAAGGTTAGGTTGTTTATTTGAGATTTCTCTTGTGTCCTGAGGTAGGATTGTATTGTTATAAACTTCCCTCTTAGAACTGCTTTTACTGAATCCCATAGGTTTTGGGTGATCGTGTTTTCATTGTCATTTGTTTGTAGGTATTTTTTAATTTCCTGTCTCATTTCTTCAGTGATCTCTTAGATATTTAGCAGCACATTGTTTATCCTCCATGTGTTTGTATTTTTTACAGTTTTTTTCCTGTAATTGATATCTAGTCTCATAGCGTTGTGGTCGGAAAAGATACTTGATACAATTTCAGTTTTCTTAAATTTACCAAGGCCTGATTTGTGTCCCAGGATATGATCTATCCTGGAGAATGTTCCATAAGCTTTTGAGAAGAAAGTATATTTTGTTGTTTTTGGATGGAATGTCCTATAAATATCAATTAAGTCCATCTTGTTTAATGTGTCATTTAAAGCTTGTGTTTCCTTATTTATTTTCATTTTGGATGATCTGTCCATTGGTGAAAGTGGGGTATTAAAGTCCCCTACTATGATTGTGTTACTGTCAATTTCCCCTTTTATGGCTGTTAGCATTTGCCTTATGTATTGAGGTGCTCCTATGTTGGGTGCATAAATATTTACAATTGTTATATCTTCTTCTTGGATTGATGCCTTGATCGTTATGTAGTATCCTCCTTTGTCTCTTGTAATAGTCTTTATTTTAAAGTCTATTTTGTCTGTTATGAGAATTGCTAATCCAGCTTTCTTTTGATTTCCATTTGCATGGAATATCTTTTTCCATCCCCTCACTTTCAGTCTGTATGTTTCCCTACGTCTGAAGTGCGTTTCTTGTAGACAGCATATGTACAGGTCTTGTTTTTGTATACATTCAGCCAGTCAGTGTCTTTCAGTTGGGGCATTTAATCCACTTACATTTAAGGTAATTATCAATATGTATGTTCCTATTACCACTTTATTAACTGTTTTCAGTTTGTTATTGTAGGTCTTTTCCTTCTCTTGTGGCTTCTTCCTGAGAAGTTCCTTTAGCATTTGTTGTAGAGCTGGTTTGGTAGTGCTGAATTCTCTTAACTTTTGCTTGTCTGTAAAGGTTTTAATTTCTCTATCAAATGTGAATGAGATCTTTGCTGGGTAGAGTAATCTTGGTTGTAGGTTTTTCCCTTTCATCACTTTAAATATGTCCTGCCACTCCCTTCTGGCTTGCAGAGTTTCTGCTGAAAGATCAGCTGTTAACCTTATGTGCATTGCCTTGTGTATTATTTGTTGCTTTTCCCTTGCTGCTCTTAATATTTTTTCTTTGTATTTAATTTTAGAAAGTTTAATTAATATGTGTGTTGGCGTGTTTCTCCTTGTATTTATCCTGTATGGGACACTGTGTTTCCTGGACTTGATTGACTATTTCCTTTCCCAAGTTAGGGGAGTTTTCAATTATAATTTCTTCAAATATTTTCTCAGACCCTTTCTTTTTCTCTTCTTCTTCTGGGACCCCTATAATTTGCATGTTGGTATGTTCAGTGTTGTCCCAGATGTCTATGAGACTGTCCTCAATTCTTTTTGCTTTATTCTGCTCTGCTGTAGTTATTTCTGCTATTTTATCTTCCAAGTCACTTATCAGTTCTTCTGGTTCATTTATTCTGCTATTGATTCCTTCTAGAGAATTTTTAATTTCCTTTATTGTGCTGTCCATCATTGTTTGATTGCTCTTTAGTTCTTCTAGGTCCTTTTTAAAAGTTTCTTGAATTTTCTCCATTCTATTTCCAAGATTTTGGATCTTTACTGTCATTACTCTGAATTTTTTTTCAGGTAGGCTGCCTATTTCCTCTTCATTTGTTTGGTCTGGTGGGTTTTTACCTTGCTCTTCAATCTGCTGCATATTCCTCTGTCTTCTCATTTTGCTTAACTTACTGTGTTTAGGGTCTCCTTTTCGTAGTTCATAGTTCCCATTGTTTTTAGTGTCTGCCTTCAGTGGGTAAAGTTGTTTCAGGAACTTGTGTAGGCTTCCTGTTGGAGGGGACCAGTGCCTATGTTCTGGTGGGTAGGGCTGGATCTTGTCTTTCTGGTGGTGTGTTTCTTTCTGGTGATGTGTTTTGGAGTGTCTGTGAACTTAGTATGATTTTAGGCAGCCTCTCTGCCAATGGGTTGGGTTGTGTTCTTGTCTTGCGAGTTGTTTGGCATGGGGTGTCCAGCACTAGAGCTTGCTGGCTGTTGAGTGGAGCTGGGTCTTAGCCTTGAGATGGAGATCTTGGGAGAGCTCTTGCCTATTGGCATTACATGGGGTCAGGAGGTCTCTGGTGGTCCAGTGTCCTAACTTGGCTCTCCCACATCATAGGCTCAGGCCTGACACCAGCCCAGAGCACTAAGACCCTCTCAGCCACATGGCTCAGAAGAAGAGGTAGAAAAAAAGAAAGAAAATAAATTTTAAAAAATTAAAATATAAAATAAAGTAAAATAATTAAAATTTAAAAATCATTAAAATAAAAAAAATTTTTTTAAGTAATAAAAATAAAAGAGAGCAACCAAACCAATAAACAAATCCACCAAAGATATCAAGTACTAAAAGCTATACTATGGTAAACATAAAAATCAGAAACAGGTCAGTCACAGATAGCAAACCCCAAGTCTACAGTTGCTTCCAAAGTCCACTGCCTCAATTTTGGTATGATTCATTGTCTATTCAGGTATTCCACAGATGCAGGGTACATCAAGTTGACTGTGGGGATTTAATCCACTGCTCCTGAGGCTGCACGGAGAAATTTCCCTTTTTCTTCTTTTTTTGCACAGCTCCTGTGGTTCTGCTTTGGTTTTGGCCCCGCCTCTGTGTGTCGGTCTCCTGAGGGCGTCTATTCCCTACCCAGACAGGAGGGGGTTAAAGTAGCAGCTGATTAGTGGGCGCTGGCTCACTCAGGCCACGGAGAAGGAGGGGTGCGGATGTGGGGCGAGCCTGCTGCGGCAGAGGCCGGCTTAATGCTGCAACAGCCTGGGGAGTGCCATGTGTTCTCCCGGAGAAGTTGTCCCTGGATCACGGGACCTGGCCGTGGCGGGCTGCACAGGCTCCCAGGAGAGGAGGTGTGGATAGTGACCTGTGCCTGCACACAGGCTTCTTGGTGGCAGCAGCAGCAGCCTTAGCATTTCATGCCTGCCTCTGGTATCCACGCTGATAGCTGTGACTCGCAGCCATCTCTGAAGCTCTTTTAGGCAGTGCTCTGAATCCCCTCTCCTCGTGCACCCCGAAACAATGGTCTCTTGCCTCTTCGGCAGCTCCAGACTTTTCCTGGACTCCCTCCCGGCTAGCTGTGGTGCACTAGCCCCCTTCAGGCTGTGTTTACGCAGCCAACCCCAGTCCTCTCCCTGGGATCTGACCTCCGAAGCCCGAGCCTCAGCTCCCAGCCCCCGCCCGCCCTGGCCGGTGAGCAGACAAGCCTCTCGGGCTGGTGAATGCTGGTCGGCACGGATCCTCTGTGCGGGAATCTCTCTGCTTTGCCCTCTCTGCACCCCTGTTGCTGCGCTCTCCTCCATGGCTCCAAAGCTTCCCACCCACCCAACCCCCGTTTCCGCCAGTGAAGGGGCTTCCTAGTGTGTGGAAACTTTTCCTCCTTCACAGCTCCCTCTCAGAGGTGCAGGTCCCATTCCTATTCTTTTGTCTCTGTTTTTCCTTTTTTCTTTTGCCCTACCCAGGTATGTGGGGAGTTTCTTGCCTTTGGGGAGGTCTGAGGTCTTCTGCCAGTATTCAGTAGGTATTCTTTAGGAGTTGTTCCACACGTAGATGTATTTTTGATGTATTTGTGGGGAGAAAGGTTATCTCCACGTCTTACTCCTCCACCATCTTGAAGCACCCCCCCCTCCTAATTTTAAAGGGTCTAACAGATATCCTTATTCTTTAGTGAGGGAGAATCTGTTTTCAAGTTCTTGGTTTGAAGAAATGTACACATAAAGTATACACATAAAATGGTATATTATTCAAGTTTAAAAAGGAAGGAAATCCTGCCATTTGTGACAACATGGATGGATCTGGAGGACATTATGCTAAGTTAAATAAGCCAGACATAGAAGAACAAATACTACACGATACTACTTATAAGAGCAATCTAAAATAGTCAAACTCATAGAAGCAGAGAAAAGAATGATGTTTGCCAGGGCCTGGAGGGAGAAGGAAATTGGGAGATATTAGAGGGCACAAAGTTTTGTTTATGTAAGATGAATAAGACCTAGAGATCTACTCTACAGCATAGTTAATAATGCTGTATTGTATACTTATAAGTGTGTTAAGAGGGTAAATCTTATATTAAGCATTTTATCACAAAATAATAATTATTATAAATAAAAAGGCAGTAGGAAACTTTTGGAGGTCATGGATAGCTTTATGGCATAAATCATGGTGATGGTTTCATTGATACATTCTTACCTCTACATTCATCAAGTTGTATACATTAAAAGTGCACAGTTTTTTGTATGTCAATCATACCACAATAAAGTGCTTTAAAAAATTCCAGTTCTTGGTTTGAAAATTGGGTTGGAGAAATGAAATATTGGATCAGAGATGAATATAAGCTCATTTATTCTGTCATTGATCACGTGACTGGAATATGTTTTGTTACTGGTCTTAATACAGGATTTATTTTTGGGACTTCCCTGGCAGTCCAGTGGTTAAGACTGTGTTTGCACTGTAGGGGATGTGGGTTCGATCTCTGGTCCGGGAAGTACGATCCCGCATGCCACACGGAGTGGCCAAAAAATATATATATATATATATACTGGATTTATTTCATTTTTGTTTATTTGAGGTTAGAACTTTTCGAGGATTTTTATCTTGTATATTTTAATACGTGATTTATGTAAAAGAATAT
>NW_021703338.1:0-1248 GCF_005190385.1 Monodon monoceros | reverse complement strand
AAGCCTTACCCTAACCCGTCCCCTAATCCTAAACCGTACGCTAACGCTAACCCGTACCCTAACACGTACGCTCACCCTAAACCGTTGCCGTACCCTAAACTTTACCCTAAACTGTCCCCGTCCCCTAACCCTAACCCTAACCCTAAACCGAAACTGAACCCTTACCCGAAGCCTTACCCTAACCCGTCCCCTAATACTAACCCATACGCTAACCCTAACACATACCCTAACACGAACTCTCACCCTATACCGAAGTCAAACATTAACCAGTACCCTAAACCATCCCCGTCCCCGTCCCCTAACCCTAACCTTAACCCGAACCCTAACCCTTACCTGAAGCCTTACCCTAACCCGTCCCCTAATCCTAACCCGTATGCTAACACTAAACCGTACCCTAACAAGTACGCTCACCCTAAACCGTTGTCGTACACTAACCTGTACCCTAAACCGTCCGCGTCCCCGTCCCCTAACCCTAACCCGAACCCTAACCCTTACCCGAAGCCTTACCCTAACCCATCCCGTAATCCTAACCCGTATGGTAACACTAACCCATACCCTAGCGCGTACGCTCAAGCTAAACGATTCTCGAACCCTAACCTGTACCCTAAACCGTCCCCGTCCCCGAACCCTAACCCGAACCCTAACACTTACCCGAAGCCTTACCCTAAGTCGTCCGCTAATCCTAACCCATACGCTAACTCTAACCCGTACCCTAACACGTACACTCACGCTAAACAGTTGTCGTACCCTAACCTGTACCCTAAACCGTCCCCGTCCCCTAACCCTAACCCTAACCCGAATCCTAACCCTTACCCGAAGACTTACCCTAACCCGTCCCCTAATCCTAACCCGTACGCTAACACTAACCCGTACCCTAACACGTACGCTCACCCTAAACCGTTGTCATATCCTAACCTGTACCCTAAACAGTCCGCGTCCCCGTCCCCTAACCCTAACCCTAACCCGAACCCTAACCCTTACCCGAAACCTTACCCTAACCCATCCCGTAATCCTAACCCGTACGATAACACTAACCCACACCGTAGCACGTATGCTCAAGCTAAACCATTGTCGAACCCTAATCTGTACCCTAAACCGTCCCCGTCCCCTAACCATAACCCAAACCCTAACACTTACACGAAGACTTACCTTAAACCGTCCCCTAAACTTGACCTGTACGCTAACACTAACCCGTACCCTGACACGTACGCTCACCCTAAACAGTTGTCGTACACTAACCTGTACCCT
>NW_021703337.1:1656-2009 GCF_005190385.1 Monodon monoceros | reverse complement strand
CAAGCCGCCTCTTTAAACCGGCTTTCCTCCCGAGAGCAGGGAGAGGCGGTGGCGCGGAATGCAGCTTCGCTGAGTCCTTTCACCCGCTCGCGTTCCCTGATGACTCGGGAACCTGAGGGGGTGAGAGGTGGGGTGGGCGGAGTGAAGGGAGAAGGAGACTTGTGGTGGCTCAGAGCGAAGGAAACTTGGATGTACCGAGGAGGAGGGTGTTGGCTTCTTGCATGCTTAGTTAAATCAGCCTTTCCTTTTGCCTGGTAAAGAGGGAGAAAGTAGTTTTCATTTGTGGCTTAAATCGGAGGGAAGGGACGTAGGATGGAGACGTGTCCTCCCGAGCATCTGCTCATTTTGGGCAA
>NW_021703337.1:0-1646 GCF_005190385.1 Monodon monoceros | reverse complement strand
TTTTAATGCCTGCCTCCAACTGTGCTGAGCCTCTGTCTTTGACGAAGTCCACTCTAGGAGAAATCTGATTTCACTTCCGGAGAGTCCAGCCCTTTCTTCTCTTCCATATCAGTCTCTCTACTTATGGAGTCTGTATCCAGAGCACTATTTCAAGACCTCCAATGTGTCTCCTCAAAGACTGCCTGACCCACTTTCCAGATGGAGCCAACATCATCCTCCATCTGATCCATAAATCATGAACAGAAGGCTGAGGAAATGAGAAGCTGCGCTCCCACTGGGAGGGGAGTGAAGCTTCCAGCATGGGGTGCACAGCATGATCACGGAGGCACAACACAGTTCTCCAGAAAGCCAGTTCTGATGAATGACAGAACAGCCGGTTCCAGATGAAACTATCCTGGATTTTCAAATACGAACAGTAACATTGAAATGAGATAAGACTTACCACCAACTTAGTTGGACATATTTAATTATATGTATTATGATTATTATGGCACCTGAAGACCAGATATAAATAGTAAGCCGTTCACATATTTTACCATCATAGCTATTTCTGGGATTCCCTCAGACAAAAGATGGGAGAGAGAAACGATAAAGAGTATGAGCTTCTCTCCTGCCGGAAGGGCACAGGGCACTGCTCCAGTCCTCCTTCTCTAAAAAGGATTGAAGGTGTCCCATAGCACCTGAAAGAAGAAAATAGCGAGATACCCCAGAGAGGCTGATTTCAGTGTTCATTTAAAAGTCAAAGGTAGGGCTTCCCTGGTGGCGCAGTGGTTGAGAGTCCGCCTGCCGATGCAGGGGACGCGGGTTCGTGCCCCAGTCCGGGAAGATCCCACATGCCGCGGAGCGGCTGGGCCCGTAAGCCATGGCCGCTGAGCCTGCGCGTCTGGAGCCTGTGCTCCGCAGCAGGAGAGGCCACAGCAGTGAGAGGCCCGCGTACCAAAAAAAAATAAAAAAACACCAGGACAGAGCTTCCTGCAAATTATGATGAAGTGGTTTTTGCCTGCAATTCACTGGCTTTGTGTTACAGTACCTATCGAAGAAGCTGGGTTTTCCCACCCTCGCACCCACTCCCTCCTAAGATGGGGGCAGGTTTGGGACAAGGAGCAGGAGAACACTGAGCCAAAGTGCTAATGGGTCGACTTCTGAAGCATGAAGAGTGAAGAGGATATAAAAATAATCTTGTCTCTGTATAATGTACCCACGTGAATTCCTCTTTTGGATTCTTTATCCTTATTTAAACCTGTCATTTGAGCAGCTGAAGTGAAAATATGGGCCCAGGACCTCCTTCTGAGTGAGAGAAGCATCTCTTCTCCAGCATCCTCACCATAAGAAATCAATGAAAACAGCCTCCAATCAAAGGTCAAGAGGTAATCAGAAGGCGGGGGGGGCGGGGAGGGGGTAGTGGTGAGTAGCAATGAGTAGCAGGTTGGCCTGGCTACACTGGATCTTTCTGAGATCTCAAGGTTATCTCTCTCATAAGCTATCTTTTCCTGGTTGGATTTGACTTTTGTGTTTTGTTTTCATTTTCGTTTTGTTTTCTTACCATAAGAGTGGTAAGGCATTAAAGGTTAGGCAGTGAGCCAGGAGAAAAACGGCCAAGAAAACAGCCTGGCTGCCTTCAGGCTAGGCTTCTAAGTCACAGAGAA
>NW_021703336.1:0-1059 GCF_005190385.1 Monodon monoceros | reverse complement strand
CCTAACCTGTACACTAAACCGTACCCGTCCCCTAACACTTACCCTAACCCTAACCCTAACCCTAAACCTTACCCGAAGTCTTACCTTAACCTGTCCCCTAATCCTAACCCATACGCTAACACTAACCCTTACCCTAACACGTACGCTCACCCTAAACCTTTGGCGGACCCTAACCTGTACCCTAAACCGTCCCCGTCCCCGTCCGCTAACCCTAACCCTAACCCGAACCCTAACCCTTACCCGAAGCCTTACCCTATCCCGTCCCCTAATCCGAACCCATACGCTAACACTAGCGGTACCCTATCCCGTACGCTCACCCTAAACCTGTGTCGTAACGTAACCTGTAACCTAAACCGTCCCTGTCACCGTCCCCTAACCCTAACCCAGCCCTAAACCTTTCCCGAAGCCTTACCCTAACCCGTACCCTAATCTAAACCGTACGCTAACACTAAACCTTACGCTAAAACGTACGCTCACCCTAAACCGTTGTCGTACCCTAACCTGTACCCTAAACCGTCCCCGACCCCTAACCCTAGCCCTAACGCTAACCCTAACCCTAACCCGAAGCCTTACCCTAACCGTCCCCTAATCCTAACCCGTACGCTAACACTAACCCGTTCCCTAACACATACGCTCAACCTAAACTTTTGTCGTACCCTAACCTGTACCCTAAACCGTCCCCATCCACGTCCCCTAATCCTAACCCTAACCCTAACCCTTATCCGAAGCCTTACCCTAACCTATCCCCTAATCCTAACCCGTACGCTAACACTAACCGTACCCTAACACGTACGCTTACCCTAAACCATTGTCGTAACCTAACCTGTTCCCTAAACCGTCCCCATACCCTAATCCAAACACTAACCCTAACCCAACCCTTACCCTAACCCGTCCCCTAATCCTAATCCGTACACTAACACTAACCCGTACCCTAACACGTACGCTCAACCTAAACCTTTGTCGTAACCTAACCTGGACCCTAAACCATCCCCGTCCCCTAACCCTAACCCTAACCGTAACCCTAACCCTTAACCGAAGCCTTACTGTAAACCGTCCGCT
>NW_021703335.1:0-5926 GCF_005190385.1 Monodon monoceros | reverse complement strand
TGTTGTGGGCCCTCTGGTGAGAGTCTGATCCTGCCGGGTTCCTCACAATTTTGTAAGGTGGGCCGTGTTGTGTGAGGTCACAACTGCCTGACACATGTTGCCTTGGCATCGTGGGCCCACTGGTGTCAGTTGGAGCCTGTTGGGAACATCCTCCCCTCGGTGATGAGGGTCACTCTGGTGTCAGGCCCTAAATGCTGGGCTCCCTCACATTTCCTGGTGTGGGCCCAGTGCTGCCAGGACACCCCTGCCAGGTTCCCATCACCATGGGGATGTGGGCCGTCTGCTCTGAGGTCTCAAATCTGGCTTGCCCAAATTTTCATGGCGTGGAGCCCTCTGGGGTGATTACACTGCAGCCTGGATCCCATAGCTTCGGTGTTCCTTGACGCCTGGTTGGGGGTTCCAGCTGCTGGATTTCTCACCTTTTCTATTCCATTTGCCCTCTGCTGTGAGGCTCCTCCTGCCTGCCACTCTCCTAGCCCATTGGTGATGTGGGTCCTCTGCTTTGAGGACACATTTGCTGGGTTCTTCTCTTTTCGATGATGTGGATGTGGCCCCAGTGGTGTGCGGACACTCCTACCTGGTTCCAATCCCCTTGTTGATGTGGGCCCTGTGGTGAAAGTCTTATCCTGCCTGGTATCCTCACAGTTCTGTTTGGTGTGTCCTCTGCTTTGAGGTTACTCCTGCCTGGCACAAGTCGCCTTGGCGTTTTGGGCAATCTGGTGTTAGTTGGACCCTGCTGGGAGCCTCCTCCCCTCGGTGATGAGGGTCACTCTGGCGTCAGGCCCTAACTGCGGGTCTCACCCACATTTCCTGATGAGCGCCCATTGGTACCAGGAAAACCCTGCCAGGTTCCCATCCCCATGGGGATGTGGGCCTTGTGCTTTGAAGTCCCAGCGGCTGGCTTGCTCACACTATCATTGAGTGGGTCCCTCTGGTGTGAGTGCCCTGCGGCCTGGATCCCATAGCTTCAGTGCTCCGAGCCGCATGCTGGGTCATTGCAACTGCTGGATTCCTCAACTTTTCTATTCCATGGGCCCTCTGTTGTTAGGATCCACCTGCCTGCCACACTCCCAGCCCCTTTGTGATGTCGGTCATCTGGTTTGGGGCCACCTGTGCTGGGTTCCTCAACTTTCAATGATGTGGATGTAGCCCCACTGGTGTGAGGACACTCCAGCATGTTTTCATTCACCTTGGTGATGTGAGCCCTCTGGTGAGAGTCTGATCCTTACTGGGTTCCTTAACGTTCTGTGAAGTGGGCCCTGTAATGTGAGGTCACTCCTGCCTGGCACACGTCGCTTTGGCAACGTGGGCCCTCTGCTGTGATTTGGAGCCTACTGGGAACCTCCGGCCCACAGTGATGAGGGCCCCTCTGGCGTCAGGCCCTAACTCCTGGGCTCCCCCAAATTACCTGATGTGCTCCCAGTGGTGCCAGGATAACCCTGCAAGGTTCCCATCCCCATGGGGATGTGGGCCTTCTGCTCTGAGGTCCCAATGGCTGGCTTGCTCACACATACATGGTGTGGGGCCCTGTGGTGTGAGTTCACTGCGGCCTGGATCCAATAGACTCGGTGCTCCGGGCTACCTGCTGCGGGGCCCAACTGCTGCCTTCCTCATCTTTTCTATTCCATGGGCCCTCTGTTTTGAGGCTACTGCTGCCTACCTCACTCTCAGCCCCTTGTTGATGTGGGTCCTCGGGTTTGAGGTCACATGTGCTGGGTTCCTCACCTTTCGATGATGTGGTTGTTGCCTCACTGGTGTTAGGACACTCCTGCCTGTTTCCCTTCCCCTTGGTGATGTTGGCCCTCTGGTGAAAGTCTGATCCTGCCTGGGTTCCTCACTGTTCTGTGAGGTGTGTCCTCGGTTATGAGGTTACTCCTGCCTGGCACACGTCGCCTTGGCGTTGTGGGCCATCTGGTGTCAGTTAGAGCCGTCTTCTAGCCTCCTCCTGTCTGTGATGAGGTCCCCTCTGGCGTCAGGTCCAAAATCTGGGCTCCCCCACATTTCCTGATATGTGCCCAGTGGTGCGATGTCACCCTGCCAGTATCCCATTTTCATGGGGATGTGGGCCTTCTGCTCTGAGGTCCCAACGGCTGGCTTGCTCAAATTTTCATTGTGTGGAGCCCTCTGGTGTGAGTTCACTGTGGCCTGGATCCCATAGCCTCGGTGCTCCTGGACGCCTGGTGGGGGGTTCCAACTTCTGGATTCCTCACTTTTTTTGCCCTGGGCCCTCTGTTGTGGGGATCTTACTGCCTGCCTCACTTACAGTCTCTTTGTGATGTGGGTCCTCTGGTTTGAGGCCACATGTGCTGGATTCCTAACCTTTCGATAATGTGGATGTGGTCCCACTGGTGTGAGGACACTCCTGCCTGGATCCCATCCGCTTGGTGATGTGGGCCCTCTGGTGAGAGTCTGAACCTGCCGGGTTCCTCACAGTTTTGTAAGGTGGGCCGTGTTCTGTGAGGTCACTCCTGACTGACACATGTTGCCTTGGCGTCCTGGGCCCTCTGGAGTCTGTTGAAGCCTGCTGGGAGCCTCCTCCCCTCGGTGATGAGGGCCACTCTGGCATCAGGCCCTAACAGCTATGCTCCCACACATTTCCTGATGTGCGCTCAGTGGTGCCAGGGCACCCATGCCAGGATCCCATCACCATGGGTATGTGGGCCTTCTGCTCTGAGGCCCCAACGGCTGGCTTGCTCACAGTTTCATCGTGTGGGGATCTCTGGTGTGAGTTCACTGCGGCCTGGATCCAATAGACTCGGTGCTGCGGGCCACATTCTGCATGGTTCCAACTGCTGGATTCCTCACTTTTCTATTCCATGGGCCCTCTGTTTTGAGGCTACTCCTGCCTACCTCACTCCCAGCCCCTTGTTGATGTGGGTCTTCTGGTTTGAGGCCACATGTGCGGGGTTCCTCAACTTTCGATGATGTGTGTGTGGCCCCACTTGTGTGAGGACACTCCTGTCTTGTTCCATCCCCTTGGTGATGTGGGCCTTCTGGTGATAGTCTGATCTTGCCTGGGTTCCTCACCGCTTTGTGATGTGGGCCTGTTCTGTGAGGTCCCTCCTGCCTGGCGCATGTCGCCTTGGGCCCTCTGATGTCATTTGGAGCCTGCTGGGAGCCTCCTCATCTCGGTGATGATGGCACCTCTGGCGTCAGGCCCTAAATGCTGGTCTCCCCCACATTTCCTAATGTGCGCCCAGTGGTGCGAGGACACACCTGCCAGGTTTCCATCCTCATGGTCATGTGGGCCTTCTGCTCTGAGGTCCCAACGGCTGGCTTGATCACAGTTTCATGGTGTGGGTCTCTCTGGTGTGCGTTCACTGAAGCCTGGATCCAATAGACTCGGTGTTCAGGGCCAGCTGCTGTGGGGTTCCAACTGCTGCTGGATTCCTCACCTTTTCTATTCCATGGGCCCTCTGTTTTGAGGCTACTCCTGCCTACCTCACTCCCAGCCCCATGTTTTTTTTTTTGTTTAACATCGTTATTGGGGTACAATTGCTTTACAATGGTGTGTTAGTTTCTGCTCTATAACAAAGTGAATCAGTTATATATATATATATATATGTTCCCATATGTCCTCCCTCTTGCATCTCCCTCCCTCCCACTCTCCCTATCCCACCCCTCCAGGCTGTCACAAAGCACTGAGCTAATATCCCTGTGCCATGCGGCTGCTTCCCACTAGCTATCTACCTTACTACGTTTGTTAGTGTGTGTATGTCTATGACTCTCTCTCGCCCTGTCAAAGCTCACCCTTCCCCCTCCCCATATCCTCAAATCCATTCTCCAGTAGGTGTGCATCTCTATTCCCGTCCCACCCCTAGGTTCTTCATGACATCCTTTTTTTTTCTTAAATTCCATATATATGTGTTAGCATACGGTATTTGTCATTTTCTTTCTGACTAACTTCACTCTGTATGACAGACTCTAGGCCTATCCATCTCATTACAAATAACTCAATTTCGTTTCTTTTTAAGGCTGAGTAATATTCCATTGTATTTATGTGCCACATCTTCTTTATCCATTCATCCAATGATGGGCACTTAGGTTGTTTCCATCTCCGGGCTATTGTAAATAGAGCTGCAATGAATATTTTGGTACATGACTCTTTTTGAATTTTGGTTTTCTCAGGGTATATGCCCAGTAGTGGGATTGCTGGGTCATATGGTAATTCTATTTGTAGTTTTTTAAGGAACCTCCATACTGTTCTCCATAGTGGCTGAACCAATTCGCATTCCCACCAGCAGTGCAAGAGTGTTCCCTTTTCTCCACACCCTCTCCAGCATTTATTGTTTCTAGATTTTTTGATGATGGCCATTCTGACTGGTGTGAGATGATATCTCATTGTAGTTTTGATTTGCATTTCTCTAATGATTAATGATGTTGAGCATTCTTTCATGTGTTTGTTGGCATTCTGTATATCTTCTTTGGAGAAATGTCTATTTAGGTCTTCTGCCCATTTTTGGATTGGGTTGTTTGTTTTTTTGTCATTGAGCTGCATGAGCTGCTTGTAAATTTTGGAGATTAATCCTTTGTCAGTTGCTTCATTTGCAAATATTTTCTCCCATTCTGAGGGCTGTCTTTTGGTCTTGTTTATGGTTTCCTTTGCTGTGCAAAAGCTTTGAAGTTTCATTAGGTCCCATTTGTTTATTTTTGTTTTTATTTCCATTACTCTAGGAGGTGGGTCAGAAAGGATCTTGCTGTGATTTATGTCATAGAGTGTTCTGCCTATGTTTTCCTCTAAGAGTTTGAGAGTTTCTGGCCTTACATTTAGGTCTTTAATCCATTTTGAGCTTATTTTTGTGTATGGTGTTAGGGAGTGATCTAATCTCATACTTTTACATGTACCTGTCCAGTTTTCCCAGCACCATTTATTGAAGAGGCTGTCCTTTCTCCACTGTACATTCCTGCCACCTTTATCAAAGATAAGGTGTCCATATGTGCGTGGGTCTCTGGGCTTTCTATCCTGTTCCATTGATCTATCTTTCTGTTTTTCTGCCAGTACCATACTGTCTTGATTACTGTAGCTTTGTAATATAGTCTTAAGTCAGGGAGCCTGATTCCTCCAGCTCCTTTTGTCGTTCTCAAGATTGCTTTGGCTATTCGGGGTCTTTTGTGTTTTCATACAAATTGCGAATTTTTTTGTTCTAGTTCTGTGAAAAATGCCAGTGGTAGTTTGATAGGGATTGCCTTGAATCTGTAGATTGCTTTGGGTAGTAGAGTCATTTTCACAATGTTGATTCTTCCCATCCAAGAACATGGTATATCTCTCCATCTATTTGTATCATCTTTAATTTCTTTCATCAGTGTCTTATAATTTTCTGCATACAGGTCTTTTGTCTACTTAGGTAGGTTTATTCCTAGATATATTATTCTTGTTGTTGCAATGGTAAATGGGAGTGTTTTCTTGATTTCACTTTCAGATTTTTCATCATTAGTATATAGGAATGCCAGAGATTTCTGTGCATTAATTTTGTATCCTGCTACTTTACCAAATTCATTGATTAGCTCTAGTAGTTTTCTGGTAGCATCTTTAGGATTCTCTATGTATAGTATCATGTCATCTGCAAACAGTGACAGCTTTACTTCTTTTCCGATTTGGATTCTTTTTATTTCCTTTTCTTCTCTGATTGCTGTGGCTAAAACTTCCAAAACTATTTTGAATAAGAGTGGTGAGAGTGGGCAACCTTGTCTTGTTCCTGATCTTAGTGGAAATGCTTTCAGTTTTTCACCATTGAGGATGATGTTTGCTGTGCGCTTGTCATATATGCCCTTTATTATATTGAGGAAAGTTCCTTCTATGCCTACTTTCTGCAGGGTTTAGCCTCAGTGCTCCTGTAGGCCTGGTGGGGGGTTCCGACTTCTGGATTCCTCACCTTTTCTTCCCCTGGGCCCTCTGTTGTGAGGATCCTCCTGCCTGCCTCACTCT
>NW_021703334.1:228528-291626 GCF_005190385.1 Monodon monoceros | reverse complement strand
CAGGTTTGGGGGCAGTGGTCCCAACAAGTCTTTTCCAGCTCAAACTTAAGTTAGACAAAGCTGACTCCAAGTTCCTGGAAATAACTGGGGCCACATCTTTCATCTCGGTGTGCATCTTGGAGGGTATGCAAATTGCCACAAAATAGTTAAAGTGAGCTTGCTCAGTGAAGGCAGGCTACAAGCAGAGGGGTGTTTAACAAGCTTTGACACAAGATCAAGAAATCTGCTGGGCGCCAGTTTCTGTTAACCACACAGGGCTCAGTTTCAATCCTTTTCTAGCAAGTGAAGACAAACTGTAATAAGCTCATCATGGTGTGATTCCCCTCACTTGGATTGCTTCCCTTTCAGTCTTCTGTTTTCCCCGATCTTTGGTGTCACTCAGGACTGACATGATGAACACGATCCCTGCACCTAAAACTCCTGGCCAGGTCGTGAGAGGGGCAGAAGACAGGTGTGATTGTGTGGACAGCCTAGGCCATCCTGTTGGCTAAGGGGAGACTCGATTCCTTCCCTAGATTCATCTGTCTGCACTCCTTGCCTCAGAGCACTGGGATATATGGGGACACGATCTAAGGTGAGCATAATATAAAGGTACCCAGGGACAGTTCACTTGATCTTTCACACAGACTTGAAGGCAGAGAGGAGACAGGAGCCTTGTAGCTTTTCTGCTCAATTAGGCAGATTCTCCCAGGGTGGACGTTTCCCTGGAATTCACGGTAATGGCAAGTGTCTGAATCATAGATTTAAATTTTTGAGTTCTTCCCTTTCTTGAATACTGATTATTGGTTGGAAGTAAGAGAATATGAAAAATTAGTTTACACATCCCTGGATATCACACACATCCCCAAAGCAAACCTTATTGCTGAGCCTAAAAATGGACTGAAGCAAAACTAGACTCGTTTATCGTGATCACCCTTTCCATTGTCCTGCCATAGATTTCCTGCTTCAGGCTCTGTCCTAGCAGGAACCGTAGTGATATAATATAAATGATGTAGTTTCACACACATGGATTTTTCTGCTACAGAATAAGCAATCATGTTTTAATCTATTCATAAACAAATTTTCTCTGAAGGGTAATTAACAATGGTCTGTTTTGTGTATATTTACACCTTTATTTATGAGCCTCCTGTGACACGAAGACTCTTGACTCTGCAATGTTAGCAGCCACGTGGCTCACGTCCCCACTGTACTGCAAGCTCTTTGTGGGCACATGGATATGTATCATCTTTGCATTCCTCATGGCATCTGGGTTGGGACTTGACAATATGCACAAACATGAAGAGGAATTTCTAAGGCCAGTTCAGCTGAGAGATGAAGATAAGAAATACTGGATCATGCACCAACCTGCATCACTGGAATCAGTGGAAGTGGGTTAAGGAGATGGCATGGAAGTAGAGAAAGAGGATCTGGAGAATGACCAAGACCCTCCTGAGGGCAGGAAGGTCAGTGAGCTAAATCCCTTTTCTTGGCAACCTTTACATGCTCCTGGGCAAGTGTTCTGTGGGAAGGGACCATAAAGACCACACGCAGTGCTGATGAATTGTCACTTACCAGATGGGTAAACAAGAAAGTCAATATTTATTGCCCACACTGGACATTTTCGATAAATAAAGCTGTATATTTTGCTTGAGTGGCAGGGTTTTACCAAGGCAGAGCTGTAAGGTATATAAGAATATCATTTTTGAGGTATTTTTACTTCACTTATACTGTTTGTTACATAATAATAGTAGCTACCCAGGTTATTGTACTATGATAGGCTATCTGGTTACCTCCAGCTCTGACTTTCTCTTCTTCTGTGACACAGGACACATTAACTTAACCTCTCAAAGTCTAAATTTCCTCATTTATAAAGCAATGGTAGTATGACCTAATCCATAGGGCTATAGAGAAGATTAGAGGAGATCATGGATATGAGATATTTACCATGTGGCCTATAAGTGTAATTTCTCTATGCAAACCGACCACTACCATTGTAGAAAAAACATTAGGAAGAGACAAAATGGTGGAATTTTGGAGAGATAGTGTCAGACCTGGATTCTAGGACCACAGATAATTCTTATGGATTTTTCCCTCAAAATATCACTTAATTCCCTCCTGCAAAACTGCATTATTTTTCCTAATAATATTCCAACACACTCATAACTACTCTCCTTTCTTCCTCTCTGTCCTGATTAAATCTACCCCTCACATGGCTATGAGGCTGTTCTTCTAAACCAGGAGACTGGTCGCACTGCCCCCCTATTGCAGACACTGAGGCCCAGAGAACAGTCTGATGTTCGCTGGCTGTCTAGGGCTCCCTGTATCACTGGCTTATCATGGCCACCCTGTTTACCCGAGGACTCACTGGGACCAATTATTCCATTGTGCAGAATTCCTTCCAGAATGACTCTCTTCTCAAGAGATTCCTTCTGCCTTTTACACTCTCTCCATTTCTTTACAGTGTCCCTTACTCATCCAGTCTCAATTAAACTATCACTTCTTTTTTTTTTTAAACTATCACTTCTACCAACACTTTCATCACCTCCCTGACCCTTGACAAAATTAATCACTGTCCTCTGTGCTTCATTTCATACCCTATTCTACATTGCATTACTGGTATTTCTCTTTCCCCCACTAGGGTGTGAATTCCTTCAGAATCAAAACCATTTTATATTATATTTACCTTTGAATTTCTCAGTGACCAACATAAAATTCTTGCTTATGCTCAGGCAAAAATTAGTTGAATTGAAACTTAACCTCCGTGGAATTCAGGGTTTTTTTTCCCCCAGCCATAAAGTGAGGATATTGATCTAATTTCACTTTGAAATTAAAAGATATTCTAAATAAATAAATTCCCAAGCATTATAATTTGTGAAATGATTTTAGTGGTTAAAAAAAAAAGGCAAAGTAAAAGAACTCAAAACTAGTTACTGTAGATGTAGCAGGATGCTCTCCAGGGGACACTGGCTCTCAGGTGGGGTGAATGGCGGCTCTGGCTTAAGTGTTGCCTACACCCCACCTCCTAGCCCTGTGTCCACAATGAGGATTCAGACTGTCCTTGCGTAGTTGATGACTTTGTAGACAGGAAGTGATCAAAAGAAGCATGGTTGCTGAGAGTCTGAGAGAGTCTCCCATAGGAAATGAATGTGACCTCATGGAACAGTCCTAGGAACAAGGCCAAAGCCCAGAGGGGTTCAGTGGCTCTAGACAAGCCTGGTGGCTGTAACTTGACATGACCCTGACCCAAACAATGCAAATGTCAAGTGGGAATAAAGCTATCAGTAATGCCGGGGGACCCTCTAATAATGGCAAACAGGGTAAGAGAAAAATATTTTCAGTTCAGCAGGAAAAGGAAAGACCTGGGGGCATGTCATTTTGTGAGACACGACACAGTAGAACATCGTGGACCTAGTGACAACGTGGAAGTGAGCGTGATGTTCAAATAAGAGCCGGGAAGAGACTAGGGAGCGATTTAGAGGCCGTGGTGGCCCGTGTGGTCAGCGCAGAAACTGGAGTTCCAGATAGAGATGATGTCGGTGGTAAACGAAGCAGCAGGAGCTGAACCGGCAGCTCTGAGCAGCCTCCCTGTGTGACAGGCTCACCAGCCCCAGAGGCACGTGAGGCAGCAGGAGGAATTGCTGGGGAGGTGGGCCTGGAGCAGCGTGACAGGAGCAGTGAGAACCGTGTCCGGAGGGGGAGTGGGGGGCTCACGGGTCAGGGTAGAGTTCAGCCCACGGACCATGAGAGCTGAGAGCCTCTGCTGGGCATGGCTACTGCACTTGAGAGCTGGGAGGATCAGTACAAACTTACTGTTTTATTACTTTATTATTGCAGAGGTAAGGCCCAGACAACCTTCAGATTACATTCATAAACTCAAGATATTTTTGAATAAAATTTGTCTAGTTTTACAAATTTCCTCAGGGTAATTCAATTAATGCCTCAAAAATAAATATACTTATTAAAGTTTTTTTTCTCATACAATTGCACTAAAACATACAAACTGATCTTTTTAGTTTTAGCCTGAGTCTCCAAGGTGTTCTTTCAGTAAGTGACATCAATGTGAATTTTGAGTCTCTTTATTAAAATTTTGGAAAAGAATAAGAATATCTTTAAAAAGTACTTAGTATTTAAGCTCCAGCAATTTAGACTTTCTTCCAATGCAGAGGCAAGGGCTGTGGTTCTCAGCTCGACGTGCAATTTAAAAATCTCAGGCAAATTTTAAATATGCGGCCATCCAGTCCCACTGCTGCAGATTCTGCTCTACTGTGACGTAATTATTTTGTCTGTGACGTAATTTTTTCATCTCCCTGGGTGATTCTAATGGTAAGACAAAGGTAATTGTCACTAAGCTTGGGGCCAGAGGGTAAGAAAAGTGCAGAGGATCTCAATTTGAGAAAGTACATTTCTCACCTGTGCTCTGCCCGTTCCCATCTCCTAAACATGAAAACACAGGTGCACACATATCCCTAGTCCCCACCAAGAATCCTTTCTCCAGACTTTACTGTATTTGAGCATCTACATTTCAACAACAATGCTAGCTTCGGAAGGTTTTCTCTAACTTCTCTCTCCTCTCACCCTCTGCTAGCTTCCTCCCCTGGTGTCCCCTCCCGATTTCTACCAGAGCCCAGGGCTGTGGCCACTCTACTCGGGATCCCACTCCGTGTCTAACATGGGACCTGCCCAGACAAAATCTTAAATACTAGTTGAATTGAGGCTGTTTGTGGTATCTTACTAGCAGATTTTTCTGCATGCTGGGAGGGCAAGGTTCTCATTTTCTGATTCACTCTTTCACCAACCCCCCAGGTTTCAGTCTCAGAGTGTTGTGTTCTCTTGCATATGGGCAGATATATTTTCCTTATTCTTTTCCTTAATTTTGTCTCTCTGTCTCTCTCTTTTAGGAATAGAAAATAAGCGTTCAAACAGACACATGAGGATAATATCATGAATATGAGAGGATGCAATATCCACAGATCCTAGATAACACCCCGCCCCATGGGGCTCCTGCCCATCTCTGCCGCCCCCCTTGTGAACCTCTCCCCATCGCTCCCTGCATCTGATGATGCCAACCTCCTCTCAGACCCTAGAACACACCGGGCTCTTTCCAACTCCTGCTCCTGTCCTTTCTGCCTGGAATACTCTTCATCTTTCTCATCACCTGCACATTCTACAAGTCTCACACTTATCTCATCCCCTCAAGGAGAACTTCCCGACACCCGTTCACGGGGAAGGGAGGCTAATTACCTAAGGACAGGAGTCAGGAAGAGCTCTCTGCGTGATAGTCGTGCAGATCCTGCCTCCATCCCAGTGCCTGACAAGGTTTTGATTCAAAATTGATATTAGTTGAATGGATAAAATAAAAGACTTATGTGATTTTTTCATAATATTAGTCCTTAGAGGCATAGAGGCAAACATGAACCCAGGTAAAATGTAAGGGATTTTTGTAAGGTTATCCTTAGTGTGCTAAAAATCCCAACCATCAGGGGCTTTGCTAATCCTCAACCTAATGCTCTGTTGTATCAGTAAGCAAAGGGAAATAACAAAAATAAAGTTTATCAATAATTTGGAATAAAGAAAAGTAACCGAGTGATCTGTGCTCTGTTATTTCTTAATACTAATTGAAAATGCTCCCATTGGGAACACTGATTGACAAGATGAGGAACTGAAATTTCATTAACTTATTGTAAATGTTAAGGTTATCCTCATTTGGAGATAATGATACCCAGAAGGTAATTAGGATTTTGTAATGTTAAAACATTAAATATTTAATGGTTACCTTATGAATTAGTTAATAAATAACTTAGTTGGCACGTGTATTTATATTTTATATTAATTGAATGTTCATAAGCATTATTTATAATAATTTCCTGAGAAATCTTATAAATCTTTAGCTGTGAGAGCGTCAGAAGAAAGGGCTTGGAAAGGGCCAGGGGGCAGGGAGCAGCCTCAGGTGGCACCAATGATGAGGCAGCAGGAGGCCGCTTGAAAGAGAGGGGACCTTTGCAGCTGGTGGTAAAGGCACAGGCTGAAGCTGCTGAGGCCTGTGACGACCAAGATAATCATGAGGAAGCAGAAGACAGAGCAGGAAGGAAAGGGCGAGTTGTGTTGTGGAGCTGTACGTCCCTGTGGCAGCAGTAAGGGCGCTCTCTAAATAAGCATCCAACTCACCAGGCAAATGCCTCTCCTCCACGTCCCCACTTATGAGACCAGCAGATATTAGGAGGGGAGGCTGGGTTGAAAGTCTACGTGGTGGTGCTAACATATCAGGCATCCAAGTGGCTAATACCTGCTTTTGAAAGAGCCAACAATGATCTGCTTTCTCTTTCTGGATCTGTCAACAGCCAATGATACTTCTGTGTACTGTTGACCTTGGACTCATCTTTCACATGTCCATTTACCCATCAATAAAGTACAGTTCACACTGTGTCTCAGGCCAGCAATGACACTTAAAGTGTAACCCACTGACAAAATTCCCGGAGAGTCATGGCGTTGAAACAAGAAATTCCACCCGGTCACCCACCCTCATGATTCCATTCCTGCTCTTCCCGCTGCCGTTACGTGGGTCACAAACGAGCCAGTTCACTTGTCTTAATTTGCATACGTGGGATGGAGGTCACTTTCAGTGCAGGGAAATTATATTTAATGGTAGTTATGAGAGGTGTTCAAATTTCGTCTCAACCATTGGCCAAGATGTAACTTTGGATTTCAGAAAGGAAGTGGAGCAGGGCCAAGAGGTGCCCACCCACTTATGCCTGATTTTCTTTGGTGATATGCAGTCTTTTACCAAGAATAACATCTAAAGAAAGAAGTTAAGATAGAATGTAGGGCTTCCCTGGTGGCTCAGTGGTTAAGAATCTGCCTGCCAATGCAGGGAATACGGGTTCGAGCCCTGGCCCGGGAAGATCCCACATGTTGCGGAACAACTAAACCCGTGTGCCACAATTACTGAGCCTGTGCTCTAGAGCCCACGAGCCACAACTACTGAAGCCCGTGTGCCACAACTACTGAAGCCCACGCGCCTAGAGCCCGTGCTCCACAACAAGAGAAGCCACCACAATGAGAAGCCTGCACACTACAATGAAGAGTAACCCCTGCTCGTTGCAACGAGAGAAAAGCCCACGTGCAGAAATGAAGACCCAAAAAGCAGCCAAAAATAAAAAATAAATAAAAATTAAAAAGAAAAAAAAAGGTAGAGTGCAGCACAGTGAAGTGACACCAAAGGACAAAGTATCCATCCCAATGTCACAGACTTTCGGCATCTGCCCTTGGAGGAGTGTCACCACTGTCACCTCTCAGCCAAAGGCAGGCGTTAGAGGCTCTTTGTCAATAACCCAGAGCTTCCTGTGAGGAGCTCCCACTCCTTGCTCCAGCTGCGGGTTCTCATTCACCCTTGATGTGGGTCCGAGGGCCTCACTCAGAGTAGCTCCACAGGTATGTTCTAAGACACCACAGCCCTCATTAGCCACTGCAGGACTTCCCTTCCCTTCTGGAACCAGGTTCAGTTCCTCAAAAAACATTGAGTCCAAAAAATATTTTTTTAATTATTTTTTATTGGAGTATAGTTGATTTACAATGTTGTGTTAGTTTCAGGTGTACTGCGAAGTGAATCAGTTATACATTCACATATATCACTCTTTTTTAGATTCGTTTCCCTTATAGCTCATTACAGAGTATTGAGTAGGGTCTCCGTGCTATATAGTAGGTCCTTATTAGTTATCTATTTTATATACAGTAGTACGTATATGTCAATCTCAATCTCCCAATTTATCCCTCCCCCCTTCCCCCTTGGTAAGCATAAGTTTGTTTTCTACATCTGTGACTCTATTTCTGTTTTGTAAATGCGTTTATTTGTCAATTTTTTTTTCCGGTTCCACATATAAGCGATATCATATGATATTTGTCTTTCTTTGTCTGACTTACTTCACTCAGTATGACAATCTCTAGGTCCATCCACGTGGCTGCAAATGGCATTATTTCATTCTGTTTTAAGGTTGAGACCTATTCTATTGTATCTATGTACCACATCTTCTATATCCATTCCTCCACTGATGGACATTTAGGTTGCTTCAATGTCTTGGCTATTGTGAATAGTGCTGTAAGGAACATTGGAGTACATGTATCTTTTCGAATTATGGTTTCCTCCCACATATGCCCAGGATTGGGATTCCTGGATCATATAGTAGCTCTCTTTTTATTTTTTAAAGAACCTTCATAGTGTTTCCATAAGGCTGTACAAATTTACATTCCCAGCAACAGTTTAGGAGGGTTCCCTTTTCTCCACACCCTCTCCAGTACTTACCTTTGGAGATTTTTTGATGATAGCCATTCTGACTCATGTGAGGTGATACCTGCTTGTAGTTTTGATTTGCATTTCTCTAATAATTAGTGATGTTGACCCACATCTTTACATGTGCCTCCTGGCCATCTGTATGTCTTCTTTGCAGAAATGTCTATTTAGATCTTCTGCCCATTTTTTGATTAAAGTTAATATTTTTAAATGATTTTTCCATTTAACTTTTTAAAAATTCTTCTTCTAAAAATCTTGTGTCTGACTCTGTGAGACTTTTGGAATGTTTGCAGCACTCCAGGCCATTGAAAAGGGGGAGATTCCAATTAGGACTCATAGAGTCTCGAGGAACAGGTGGACATCACTTCTGATGGGCAGTCCCTGGAGGCATAAGGGAAGCATTTAACCATGAGAACCAAGAAAAGAAAAAAGAAAAGAAAAGGAGAGCAGGCAATGCACCCCTAAGCAGCGATGCCAGCCACAGGTCATCTGCAGGCCTTTACGGGCTTCCTGATGCCCCTACCCTGCTGGTGAGTGATGCTGCATCTCCACTATGTTTCTGATCCACCGTCAGCAAACCCAGGCCAGGTCTCCTTATCCCCGAACCTATAAATACCTCCAAGATGAGCTGTCAGTCCAGCTTCTTCTCCTCTCTCAGCCAGAATGAATCTGGTCTCCTCTCCCGGGACAGGGTTGTCTGTGTCATTCTCTGCCCTCTTTCCTCCTACTGCTGGACAGGTTATCACTGTGCTACTCTTCTGTCAGAGTCTTTCTCATTTGTATTTTCTAGGACCTTGTCTTCATTCAGTAGATTTCATCTCTTTCAAGTTAAAGAGATTGCCTTTCAAAAAGACCACTTGTAATTTGGGATAAAAAGTCCACTTTGAAAGTACAAAAATGTGGAACTTTAGACTGTTTCTCTGCATTCTTGACATAATTCTAATTCTATTCAAGTCAACACGAATACCTCTTACTGACTGGAAAAAAGCTCATATTGAAGGAAAGTTAAAAACCCAGAAAATTATTGTACGGTATCTCTGTTTACAATCCATTGTATGAGAAATCAAAGGAGTCCACACAGAAGGTAATCTCCAAATACCAAATACTGGGAGAATAGGGTCAAATCCATTAGAAAGTTTCCAGTGTGCAGCTCTTTGTAAATCTTACATTAAGTCACCTGATAAACATGATAACTCAGAAATGACTAATAGGTAAAACTTGTCCGCATTCTGTCAGCTAAGGGAACTCTTTGGCTCCTGGAATGTTTTACCCAGTTTCTAGGACTAATGTTATAAAGTTGGACACAATCAACCTTCCATTATTCATGGATTTATATTTTTTAAAAAGATTTAACCTTGCTAAGGTATAATTTACATGTAAAATTATAGGATATTTAAGGTGTACATCATGGTGGTTTGATATATATTGTGAAAGGATTCCCTCCATGTAGTCACTTGACACATCTATCATCTCATGTATTTATCTCTCTCTCTTTTTTTTTTTTTTTGGTGAAAACATTTCATTTCTAGCCTCTTAGCAAATTTCAATTACACAAAACAGTATTATTAACCATAATCACCATGTTACCATAGTCACCATGTTTTACATTAGGTCCTCAGATATTATTCATCTTATAGCTGAAAGTGTGTTCCCTTTACCGACCTTTCCATATATCCCTCACCCCAATGTTCCCCCAACTACTGTTCTACTCTGTGTGTCTATGAATTCAACTTTTTCATGGATATAGTATCTGAGGGAATTCTAAAATTTCCCCTAATTACAAAGATGGTTTCTAAACGTCATCAGTCCAATTGTGTGTTATTTTCCACGTGATGGAAAAATACTCTCAGCCAACAATATGTCCGAAGAAGCAGGCCATGACCCAAAAGCAGTTACAGGTTAGCATCCAGGAATATTTAGAATTGGTCACGTGACTGATGCCTTTCACACACAGAACAGCTTACTTTGGCAGCACACACGAAACAGATCTATTTATAGGTAGAAGCCTGACATTGAAATACAGCCATGCAACTGATATAGCAAGCCAGACACCAAGGGCGGTTACATATTTCCAGGAACACAGGGAATACACATTCGTCAATCTGTGTTCTCAGGTTCAGCGTTCATGGGTTCAACCAACTGTAGATGGGGACCTTGGATACAGAGGGCTGAATGTAAGGGACCTGAGCATCCATGTATTTTGGTATCTGCAGGGCCCTGGAATCAATCTCTCGCAGAAATCAACGGATGAGTGTAACGTGTATTTCTTTTGAGCCTGGAGATTTCTCTCTGTGTTCCAAAAGACCAGTCTCTCAGGCTGCCCCGATGGCATGAATATCCAACCAGCTAATCAACATGACAACAAACTTTCTAACTGTGAACTGTGCAGAAAAGTAAGCTCAGGTCACAAGATTTATTTTAAAAGTATAAAAATAAACAGAACAGGGGCTTCCGTGGTGGCACAGTGGTTGAGAATCTGCCTGATAATGTAGGGGACACGGGTTCAAGCCCTGGTCTGGGAGGATCCCACATGCTGAGGCGCAGCTGGGCCCGTGAGCCACAACTACTGAGCCTGATCGTCTGGAGCCTCTGCTCCACAACAAGAGAGGCCGCGATAGTGAGAGGCCCGCGCACCGCGATGAAGAGTGGCTCCCGCTTGCCACAACTAGAGAAAGCCCTCACACAGAAACGAAGACCCAACACAGCAAAAATAAATCAATTAATTAATAAACTCCTGCCCCCAACATCTTCTTAAAAATAAGAAAAAGAAAAACAGAACAGTGCTGTCAGAGCTGTGGTTTTATTTTTCATATTTTTGGCTTTAGTTATGTAGCTGAAATTTAATAACAAAAACGTACTGAGTTAATCTGTGACAAATTAGGTAGGCTTCTTTTATCTTCTCATTACCTATAATTGAGCAAGACCAAAGCAGAAGCCTGGTCTTTCTGGAGTACATTTGATGGAACACTTTATAATGCCTACATCACAGAAGAAAACACCTTGAACCGGTGAGCAGAGATGTGCAAGATTGAAAATAATGAGCAGCTCCATCCAAGAAGGGCTTTGTTCACATCTCTCAGGGACTCGCTGGCAATAAGTGCAGGAGGTTTTTCTCTGGCCTAGATTGTGAGGGTGTGATTAGCACACCAAAGTCATGCTCTTTGCAAGGTGTGGGGATCATCTAAGCATGTCACTCACTCTGTTGAGTGGGTGGTGGTAGCAGATCCCAGAGAGCGTGCGGAGGGCACAGGAGGGGCTTCCCGGTGGTGGCAGAGTGCAGGTGTCAACAGGGGGATCTTCAGGTCAACCAGGAGAAAATTATAATGTACCGAACCTTGGTTCAATTATTTCTTCTGCCACTGAGTCACCAAGTTTACACGCTTACACTCTGAATGATAATTTCTGTAATTTTAATAACTGTATCTCCTCTTCAGAACCTTCTGTTAAAAAGAAGACAACAGGCCCAAAATGCAATTGCTCACCTTAAGCCGCATGTAGCTTAATTATAGTTTCAGGTCCCCCAGCAATAGAATCTTAAACCAGTCAATCAGGAACTCCTGGTGAGCACACGTTAGGTCATCTGTCTGAGAGACCCTGGCCTCACCAGAAGGAGAGTAACCTCGAAATAATCAGCTAGCTTCTTGCTTCTATAACTTCCGTGTCCTTGCTCTCTTCTGCCTGTAAAACCTCCTGCCTTGTTTAGGTCCTTAGTGCTCCTTTCTGTCTGCTGGATTAGACGTTGCCTGATTCATGAATCACTGAATGAAGCCAATAAGATCATTAAAGTTTACTCATTTGGATTTCGTCTTTTAACATTCCAAAGAAATTCAATGAAGAACATCAGGTTACATAAGTCTATGTGAGAAAAATTCGTAAAATTGCTTTGTGTTAGATGTTAAATCCATCTGTTGAAGGACTTTCAGGTTTTGCAAGAAGGGAGGCTTACCCAGGTCCTGGGAAGACATGGAGTGTGAAATTTGGTCTCCTGGAGAATGATGACAAGGCTACAAGCAGCAGACAGAAAAGCAGCCCTGAAATGTGCTGAACCTTCCCTTGCACAAGGAGGCGAATCTTCTGCTGTGGTGAATCTTGGTCAGATGTTCCTGTTGCCGGCTGACTGACATTTCACACTGGCCACAACTGAAGATAAAACTCAACACTGGAGAGAGTCCAACACGGACATCAGAGGCAGGAAAGAGGGAGGAGAGGGGAACAAGACAGGCCCAGGAGTCCAGGCCAAGGTGGAGAAGAAGAAACACGGAGTGAGGGTGCTTGTTGCAAGGATTCATCCCAGTGAAGAAAATCCAGTTATGTGTCCAGTCCAGTCAACAGGATGCCGTTTGCAAAGGGTCCCAAACTTCACACTGAGCATACAAAATAAATACTAAGTATGATGACATTTCATGCCTCTCATGTCCCAGGCACTGCAGAATTTTACATGCAATTATTAATTTAACCTTCAAGCCCATATCATCAGGCCTGGTTTTACTAATAAGGAAACTGAGGCTTAGATGGCGTGAGGGGCATGCCCTGAGTCACAGCTCCCACGAGGCAGAACTGAGAGACACCCCATGTCTGTCTGTAATTCTAAGCTGTGTTACCAGGTGGAGCATGAAGTCAGTCAATGCTCAGGTCTTTATAGAAAATAGAAACTACCTAAACGTAAGTAAAATACTTATATGGGACTTTCTGCAGAAGAAGTGGAGGATTTCATTAACCAGGGCTGTAGTATTACTAAGTTATACGCTGTCCTGCTGCACAAGTGCTTTCCCCTCCGTGACTGGCGGGCGGCGGACGGGCTGAGGCTGCAGCATCCCCTGCGGGACCCTGACCTGACCTCTGCTGTCTGGGGGCCCCTCTCCCTTCCTCTCCACTTCTCACCTCTTCTGCTGTGACTCCTTCCACCCCCCTCCCAGGTGCTGTGTACTCCGTCCCTTCTGCCTGTCGCTTCTCTTTCCTTCACTCGCTTTCTTCTTGCGGTGCCCTCGCTGCCTTTTGTTCCCACTCATGACCCAGTTTTCACATTTGCTCTCCAAATGCTTTAAAGGCTTTGCTTCTGCCGGGCTTCTGTCTGCTCTCATGAATCCTGAACCTCTGGGAAACCCACTTACCCTGCACCCTTGGTCCCACTGTATGACACGTGTCTGGTTGTCGACATGGTTGCCACTCTGCCAGTCCTGAGTCCATGGCCGTGCTGACAGGACCCTGGCCGTCACTGTGGCCTTACACAGGCGCTGGTCTCGTTTCTCACAGCGCCAGGGATTCTCAGGGTCCGGGGCGCCAATGCAAGGTAGGGAATCATTTCTGATCTTTTCTTTACTGTGTGGGCCTGTGGGAATCAGGGACAGCCATGGAGGGAGTGCAAGGGAAGTCTAGCCAGTCGAGCGCTCAGACCCTGAGCCACAGACCTCAGCTGCTCATGGAAAGGACACACTGAAGGAGGGGCTCGCCACTCACCCACTGTCACCCGGAAGCTCTGACCTGAGACTCATCCCTCAGACGCTCCCACGTGGTGAAAAGCAGAAGTGACCATTTCCAGATTCTGTTTAGCAGCGGCTCTGGGCTCCTCCATTACCTGCTTCCCACTGAACGGAGGTGAAGGCAGAGGAAAATGTTACCTTCACTCATTTGCATTCTTTTGTTTGTTTATTCAATATTTATTGAGCAGTGAAACTTCTTATCAGTAGGGACACAGAAAGAAAAAAGACAAAATCTGTCTCTTTAACAATTTTGTCTTCTAGTGGGAAAGCAAAGTAGAGAGCATCCTGAGGCAGCAGAGTGTCTTCTCTGGCTGGACTCAGAAGAGGACCTGACAGTTTGCCCAGTGGGGATATTCGGGAGACGGGGGATAATCTACAGGCAGAAATTTGCGAACACCAACCAGCATCCTGGCGGCCCCCTCCTTCTCGTGCACACGCACGTGCTCCAGGCGCACTGGCCACTTTGCTGCTCTGAAATCTTCGAGGACCCTCCTGCTACAGAGTGTTTCCATTTCCCTGGGGCTTTCCTGACACGTGCTACTCTTCCAGAGATAAGAGACTCGTTCCTTTACCGTCCACATGGGCTTCTCTCACGTAGACCTTGTTGGTGATAGGGCTTCCACAGCATCATGGAAAAGAGCAGCCCCACCTTTCTCTGACCCCTTGTCTTATTCTATCTTTTCCTGTAGCCCCTCTGGCCTCCAGAGATGGATTCTGAGCCCAACAGGGAGCTGTGGGTGCAGCAAGATGTGAGGAGGGGGTGGCATCTTCTCCCCACAAGCTCGGCTGGAAGAAGACATGCTGATTTTCAGAGAAAATGCATAAGTATCAATTCCAGGTAAATTGATGATTAAAGGTGAAACAAAAAACATGAAATCTGTAGAAGCATACATAAGAGAATATTCTTATAACATCAGGGGAATGAGGAACTTCCTGTAAAAAAATCACAAAAAGTATAAATCATATAGGAAAACCTGGTAAATACCATATTTATTAAGTATAATTAACAATATTACAATTTAAAACTCCTGCTCATCAAAAGACATCCTAAAATGAAAGGAAAGAACAGCCATGAAGTGGGAGGTGATATGCGTAATCAGTGAAAAGAACTTTCAACATAAAGATGAAAAGAAGTCAGAAAGACTTAAACAGGAATTTCATGGAGGATGAAATATAGATGCTGAATGAACACTTAAAAAGATCCTCAGTGTCATTAGTAATAAATTAAATGCAAATTAAAACCACAATAAAATACCATTTCTCACCTCACCATCTGGGAAACTTGTAAGGAAGGAAGTTTGTAAGGAAGGCAATAAAAAGGTTGCTTGCGATTGGGAACAGCAGGAATTGTCACTCCCTGCTCACAGGAATATCAGCTGTTGTCATTACACTGTGTGGCTGGGAGAGCACACGCCTAGCATCACACCCAAGGCGTAGAGCTGAGACGTGTGAGCCATTTCCATAGTAGTAAAGGGCCAGAAAAACTCGAATATTTATTTACAATAGATTGCATGGATTTAGAGATATTGAAAGTGTTCAACAGAATTCAGTGGAGTACATTTGGAGATCTTTTGGCTTTACTGCCTGATTCATCATGAATCGGGCAGCATTCTCTCTAGCAGACAGACAGCAGTTCTGAGAAGTTGTACAAATGAAAAACATTTGTAGGCATAAAAGAGCAGGAACCAGCTACACAGGCTCAAAAGCTGGAGAGTTAGTGAAGGTTAATCTCCTTTAGGTGAGGCGGGGTTCTGTCAGGCAGATAACCTAACTAGTGCTGGTCAGGAGATCCCTGATTAACTACTGCAAGGTTTCCTTTAGGGAGAGCTGAAACTATTTCCCTTAGATCTCAGTTTGGTGACGTGGGGCTTAGCATAAGTGATTCTACTGGGGCTGTTGTATTGCTTTTTAGAACCATATGGACTACTAAAGAGCAGTAAATTAAATTGACTACATGCATCAATATGGATGAATCTCAGAATCCAATGTTGAATACAACATAACCACTACACCACAAAAGGAAAATCAGTGTAATTCAACTCGTGTAAAGAACCCAAAAGGGAGGGCTTCCCTGGTGGCACAGTGGTTGAGAGTCCGCCTTCTAATACAAGGGACACGGGTTCGTGCCCCGGTCTGGGAAGATCCCACATGCCGTGGAGTGGCGGGGCCCGTGAGCCTTGGCCGCTGAGTCTGCGCGTGCGGAGGCTGTGCTCCGCAACGGGAGAGGTCACAACATCAAGAGGCCCATGTAAGGCAGGAAAAAAAAAAAAAAAGAACTCAAAGGGGAAAAGCCAACGTATTGTTTAGGAATTCATATACATGTGGAAATCTCTAATGAAAGCAAGGGAACATCAGATCATTGAGACGCACAAAGGAATTAGAAGGTTCTATTTCTTAAGGTGGGTGATAAGATAGGCATTTATGTTGCTATTATTCTGTAAACTATACATTTATGTTACCTGTGCACCTATCTTTCAATAAAAACCATGCCACACATCAAGATAAAGTCCAAATATCATTTAAATATAAAACTTGATATCAAAAACTTCAAGAAGAAAATATAGCTATTTCTATAATCTGAGGTGGGGAAGACCTTTCTAACCTGTTAGGCTCTGAATTATGCCCCTGAATTCATACGTTGAAGCCCTAATCTCCAGTAACACAGAATGTGGCCGTATTTGGAAATAAGGCATTAAAGAGGTGAAGCAATTAAAATGAGGATTTAATGTGGCCCTAATCTGATCCGGCTGGTGTCCTTCTAAGAAGAGGAAATCTGGGCACACAGAGAAACACTAGGGCTGTGCACACACAGCACACAGCATGCAGGCTGCCATCTGCAAGGCAAGGAGAGAGGTCTCAGGAGAAACCACACCTCATCACATCTTGAGCTTGGACTTCCAGGCCCTGAAATTTTGAGAAAATATATTTCTGTCATTTAAGGCCCCACCCCCAGCTGTGGTATTTTATTATATCCACCCCAGCAAACTAATACCTAAGCATTGTCCTGAATGCTAAACCACATACAAAAAGCTTAATGGATTTTAGTACACAACCTTGTTAAACTTTTAAATGTCAAAAAGTGAAAGGAGAACTACAAACTCAGAATTCTATTTTTAACATACATGACAGAAGTCTAGTATTCCTAATAAATAGCTCCTAGATATATGTAATTAAGTGAAAATTCCAGCAGAAAAATATTGGCAAGAAACATAAGCTGGAATGCTCATGTAAATAAGTATAAATGGTTACTATAAAATAGAAAATATTCAACCTGTCCATAAAAGCTAGACTGAGATATTAGTTTCTTTTCTATTGAGACAAGAGTCTTAATATAATATCTCACCCACTAACAGAAACTGTAGCTTTCATCCACTGCAGATCTATAGACTCTATAACCTTCCCCCTTTGGCAGTACATAAACATTAAAAAGCTTTGGAAAAGATTTCTGTTTTGATCCAGAATTTTGAATTCTCATTTCCTGGAACTTATACCCAAAAAAAAAAATAGTTGCAATATTTTAACTATCAGGATGTTTATTCTAAAATAAGAAAATATCTTACCTGCTCAACAATAACAATTTGGGGCAACAAAGCACAATTCCTTTTATATCATGCAAACATTTAAAATGGAAAGGAAATAAACCAACATATGAAGAGAGATCGTCTCTAAAAGGTAGATTGTCTAGGTGATGGGATTAGAGGTGAATTTATATATTTTCTTTCATGTTTATCAATATTTTCAAAGTTTGCTACAATAAATATACAGTATTTTGGTAATAAGAGAAACGTATAAAAGCTACTTCAAAGAAAACATGAATACACTTGCTGAGTTCTGAGCCGACTTCTGTGAGAAGTGAACTGTGGGTGTGAAGGTCCAGGATTCATGTTGCCTCAGTTAGACTTTTGGTCCCTCACTCACTTAACTTGTGACCTTGGCCCAGTAGCTAAAAGCTTCAAGTCTTAGTTTTGCCATCTGGAAAACAACGAGGTGGTGCTACTGTTTCACAGTCTTGTTTCCTGAAAGTAAAGGGCTCGGAGTTGGTGCAGGGGAGGCTGCTTCACATTCACACTCCAGCCACAGTGAAGAGTGGAGGTTCAGCAGGAAGGCTCCGGTAAGGGTGGATCAAGAAGAAGAAAGGAGCACTGAGAGATAAAAAGATACACAGCAGGACCAGAATCGGCAGTAAGAGAGGTCACCCCTGTGCTTTGGACAAGCAGATAATAATTATCACCAACTATTCACTGAGATTCTTGGGCATTACTACCTGCCCTTGCATGTGTGCTGATACACACATTGTCTGCGGAATTGTCCACACAGCTCTGTGACATAGTGGTACTGTCACCTCTGCTTCAGAAGCAGGGAAACAAAGAGTTAGAGACAGTAGGTGCCCTGTCCAACATCACACAGAAAGGAAGGGAGGCTCTAGGATTGAGACGTCTGTGTCATTCAGGGCCAGCTTGTGTCTTTCCTATGGGCACCCACATGTCGACTTGGATGAGGCCCCTCTAACACAAGCACAGTTCAATTCAGCCTTGGGGAACTGTGAAAGGTATTGGTCTCCCACTTATAAGCTTAATCTTCATTTTGTAAAATAAAACAAATTATAAAACTTTATTTAAGTAAGAAATAAAATATTGCTTTCACTTTCCACTAGGTATAATAAGAAAGAGAAAGAAGCAAAGTGAGTTTACATAAAGCACATTGGGGTATAAGGGAATTTTTTCTCTGGTTAACCTCTTGTCTTCTGCCTTTGGGCCAGCTGCCTGCTTCTGGATGCTCATCTTCGGGGGCTACGCCCAGCTGCCGGGTGAGACGCAGATGCACACAGCTCTGGAGGCTGCTTCAGCATCTCCTTCTCTGAACTCAGATGGTCTAGAAGCTCTAAAGCATCCGCCCACTCACTGCTCCCTCTCTGTCCTCTCAACAGACGGGCTTCGGAATTGACTTTCTGAGGAAACATGGTCAGTGTGACCCCTCCTCATTCTAACTCCTTGACCAAAGAGAACTTCAGTCTCCAGTGTTATAATAAATCTCTCAGTTGATAAAAGATACACTCCCGTACCTGTATTAGCCTCTTATTGCTGATATAACACATTACCACAAGTTCCTTTTCTTACAGTTCTGGAGTCAGAAGTCCAAAATGGGTCTCACTGTGTGGACATCAGGTGTGAACGGCGCTGTGTTCCTTCTGGAGGCTCTGGGGGAAGGTCTGTTCCTTCACCAGCTTCTAGAAGCCACCACACTCCTTGCTGGTGGCCTCAGCACACACTGCACTCCCGCCTCGGTCACGCCCTCACATCTCCTCCACCTGTGACCCTCTTAGCTCTCTTGTTGACTTCCGAGGACCTATGTGATTAGAGTGCACCCTCAGAAATATCCCAGGAGGGTCTCCCCAGCTCAAGGTCTTTAGTTTTTTGAAAAAAAGGTTTATTGCACTATAGTTGGTTTACAATGCTGTGCTAGATTCTGGAGTAGAGCAAAGTAATCCATATATATGTATGTATGTATATATATATATATTATATATATATACTCAGATTCTTTTCCATTGTAAATTATTGCAAGATATTGAATATAGTTCCCTGTGCAATACAGTAGGTCCTTGTTGTTTATCTATCTTATATACAGTAGTGCGTATATGTTAATCCCAATCTCCTAATTTCACTGTCCCCCCCTTTCCAAAAGAGGTAACCAGAAGTTTGTTTTCTATGTCTGTGAGTCTATTTCTGTCTTGTAAATGAGTTCCTTTGCATCATTTTTTAGATTTCATATATAAGTGTCTTTCTCTGTCTGAGTTACTTCACTACGTATGATAATCTCTAGGTCCAACCATGTTGCTGCAAATGGCATTATTTCATTCTATTTTATGGCTGAGTCATATTCCACTGTATATATCTACCACATCTTTTTTATCCATTCCTCTTTTGGATATTTAATTTGCTTCCATATCTTGGCTATTGTAAATAGGGCTGCAATAAAATTATTGTGCATGTATCTTTTTGAATTATCGTTTTCTCCGGATATACGCCCAACACTGTGATTGCTGGATCATATGGGAGTTCTATATTTAGTTTTTCAGGAACTTCCATACCGTTCTCCATAATGGTTGTACCAATTTACATTCGCACCAACAGTGCAAGAGCATTCCATTTTCCCCACATCCTCTCCAGCATTTATTATTTGTAGACTTTCTGATGATGACCATTCTGACTGCAGTGGGGTGATACCTCATTGTAGTTTTGATTTGCATTTTTTACAATAATTAGTGAAGTTGAGCATCTTTTCACATGCCTATTAGCCATGTGTATGTCTTCATACAAGATCCTTACTTAATCCTTAATGACACTTACAAAGTCCCTTTTGTCATGAAACGTAACATAGTCACAGGTTCTGGGGATTAGAACAGTGATATTTTGGGGGAGAGGAGGTATTATTCTGTCAACCCCACTACCCTTTCTGCACAACCTCAAAACACATTATCTTATACAATCAAATAGCATTTCGACAACAGTTGAGAATATAATCAACTACTAAAATATGAGTTACAAATAATAAAACAGTGGGATCAGTGTGGGTCACAACAGACTGGCCTAGAACAATGCTTTCTTAATTTTCAGTGGCAAAAAATGGGGAGCGTTCTGTGCGGATACCGTCCTACCAGGGCAGAGAGGTTTCTTATAGGACGAGGTGTGGAGGACAGGTGGGGTCTGCACAGCCAGGGATGAGCCAGGAGGGGACCATGGGAAGCACAGGCAGAGAATCCAATGGACAGCTAGGTATCCTGCGGGGTTTAGGAAGGAGGAGCCCAAGACACTAGGGTGGCGGCTGGGTGGGCAGGATGCAGCTGTGGGTGTGGGTGCCCCTGAGATGCGGAGGGGGCTGACTTCAGTTATTTGCGTAACTACTCCGCCCTCTTTAACACGTAGTCTCACCCTGGCGTCCCGATGTACAGTCCATTCAACGCAAAACACAGCAGTCTGTTGGGACCAAAGAGGGAAATCCTGGCTCCTGGGGTGAAGGAGGAGGATATGGAAACAAAGGTGTTAAGAGCAGGAAAGCTGATTTCATTTTAGGGCCAGGAGGTGGGGACAAGGGGAGGGAGCAGGGACACAAGGGCCAGCGCTGGTGACGTTTGGGGCCCCTTCTTAGATGGTGCCTTCTCCACCACCGGGAACACCCCCAGGCTCTGAAGACTCCACAGGCAGCCCCGGGGTTGGGGGCGTCTGCAGCTCTGGATTCTGGCTTCTTGCTTCTGGACGTTCTGAGGGGCCATAATCTGGGTGGGTTTAAGTTCCTAGGGTGAGAGCCAGGGTGCCCTGAAGTTCGGGGGGGTGGGGGGAAGGTAGGTACAGAAGGAGAGGGGCTCCAGGCTCTCAGACCACAGGGCCTGGCGGTCTCCAGCATTCTGTGTGAGAAGTCTGAGGACACGCTGGCCATGGGGACTTCCTCAATGTTGGGGGGTTAGTCTTCCCTGGAGCCTGGAGCTGGGGCTGTGCATGTGGAGGCGTCCTGGGGTGGGAAGTGTCCCTGGATGGTGGGTGTAGCTGCTGATTTGAAGGTGCCTACAGCCCCCTTCCCCGCTGTCCCCGAGGTTCCTGGAGCTGCCACCCGCAGTCCATTGCCTGCAGGGTGGTGAGGATGGTGTCCCAGGTCTGAGGCCCCCGAGACCTATGAGCTCTGGGACAGGTCCTTGTCCCTGTAGAAAGAGGCTGACTCTCGGGCAAGAGGAGCTGTGTCCAGGAAAATAATCAATAAACAATCTATCACAGGACTAGAAAAGAATTTTATGTGAGCCAAAGTGAGGCCTACAGCCTGGAAGCCAGTCCTTCGGATAGCTCTGAGGAACTGCTGCTCAGATGCAGGGTTGTCTGGTGTGAGGGGCCCAGATTTCCCATCTCGGGCCAAAGTTGTTCCTGTGTGTGTCTGTGTGTGTTTGTGTGTGTGTGGCTTTTTCATAGATTTAAATTTAGTCAATTTGAAGAACTGCCTCTTCCTATGAGATATGAATTTTCTTCTATTTAATTGTTAAAATGCTCCCTCTTTTTTTTTTTTTGGTAGGTAATGATAAAAGAAATTCCACATGTTGAGGTATGAGATGTTATTCTGGCTTATACATGAGTTAACTTAAATTTCATGCAGCTGAAATAGCCTGTCTGTGGCCTATCAAACATACATTATACACCTGCTTTAATTATTACAGAAAAAGACACATTGACCAGAAGTAAATAATGGTCATGTTAAAAATAAAGATTAAATGTCTCTCCTCCTGGGACACCAATGCTCGTCCTCATTTGATGATGAGACTCACTTGCCTGCTGGTGGGCCATGCTGACTCGCTGTGTACATGCTGATCTGTGTTTCCTGTTGTTGTTGTTTTTTCTTCAAACGCATCCCTAACTTGTCTAATGTTCTTTGTGCTGAGAAGATATAAAACTGTGCTGGAAACAACGTTTCTCGAGAGCCGTTTCTCAGAGTAATCTTGTAATAGGGAAGAACAAATCTGACTCCATATTAGATCTGTTTCTTTAACTTTAAACTTTATATTCGGTTGCTGGTGCTTAGAGTTAAGAACGTTGCCCATAGCCTGAAATAGACAGGATTGCCCATTCTCAAGACTCTGACCTTTAAGAGTATAACACTTTTCCATTCATATAGACATAAAAAAGTTGCAGAAAAGAGAATAACATTTGTTTTCTTGGAGGTTTACATGAACATCATGACCTGACCTACATGGACAAAGGATTCCTGCACCAAGAAGTTTGTAATACCAACCATGCTCCTCCCTCACCTGGCCTTTCAAAATGCTTTGCTGAAACCCTTTGGGGAGTTTGAGTTTTCACGGGGCATGAGCTTCCTGTCTCCTTGTGTGGCCCTGCCATAAACCTTCGTCTGCTCCACACTTGGATGTTTCAGTGTTTTTTTGTCTCACTGTGCGTTGAGCAAAGGAACTTGCCTTTGGTAACAACCTGAGAAGAGGGCTTCTGAGCTAGTCCTCAGTTTGGCTCAAATAAAACACTTTTTAAATCTTATTATAGATTGTTTATTGATTATTTTTGTTTATAGTAATATAGGTATTATATTTTAATTCAACTATAATTATGGCATAGATATAATTTTATATTCTGTTTTCTTCACTCAGTGCTTTATTTTCTGCATTTATAAATATGATGATTGATTTTCAAAAACTACTTTGGAATTCAAACAATTAATTCAAAAATACTTATTTCATAAAACAATAGGCAACAAAGCTGAATCTTAGGAAGGAGAATCAAGCTTTGCTTTCTCCAAGTCATGCAGAATAGATTTTTCTACGGTTCAGAATTGTGTAAAACATTTTTTAATAATGCAGAGACTCTGAAATATATGACCTTCCAAAGTTCCAGAATTGACAGTGTTGTAAATGTCAATTTTCTTTTATAAAGTGCCAACTTTTCTTGGTAGACTAGTGGCAAGGATTTTGTAATTATACAATGTGTAAACCCTGATGCACCTATTTTATTTTGCAGTGTATTTTTATTGTCTGCATTAGAATGTACAGTTATATGAAGAGAAGGGCATTGTATCATTTACAATTAAATCCTCATAAAAGTCCAAGTTCTGAACTGTGAGATGTACTCAGTAAATATTTGTTAATAATTGAAAATTGAATCCATGAATATATAAGTGATTTATATGAGTCTTCTCCTGCATGACACATTTATGGCCTTGATTCCTGAGTGACATTTTCCCTTCAGGGATCAGACGGATACTCTAGTCTCTCTCCCTTCTTTCTGTGTGTGTGTGTGTGTGTGTGTGTGTGCATGTGCACATGCACAGGCACACGCATTCACAGGAGCACATACACCGACAAATGTTGCCCCAACATCCTGTGCTTTATAGATCCTTTGAATACATCATGCCTTAACTAATTGGTCTTCTATTGACCTCAGTGTTATAATGAATGTTTTGGCCAACAAAGAAAAAGCAATTGATCTAAAGACGGGTACCTAGCCTCTCCCTAACTAGCTTTCTTGTAGGTTTAACTTACAAAATGGGCTTTCTCTGTATGCTCATCTTTCTCCAAAAACTTTCTTTTTTGAGGATTATTCATCTAGAGCAAAGAGTAGATCTTTGGCGGGCAGACTTACAAATGGAGCTCTGAAGGGCAGTGCTTTATGTTTCCATGAATTAGTACATTCAACCCTGCTGTTCTAAAACAATCTGGAAATGGGATTCTTCATGTCTGCAATGATCCGCCAGTTTCTCAGTACCAAGATAGGTATCTGCCCTCCTTGCGAGAAAAAGCCTTTGGCTCCACAATTCTAATATAGGGGATAAACCACTGCCTGACTCTGATTTCTTGGAATTTTTCTGTCCAGGTACACACAGTTCTCCAGGAGTAGCACCCTTGTTAAAGAGTAAACTAATTTATAATTTTCTTTTAATTTATGAGGGAAATAATACATTAAAAATTGAAGTAACACGATTAATTGAATTAATGCTGACTCTGGTTCTCTGTGTGTGCTGAGGCTGGAGCTCCAACTGAAGGCTCTTCCACCATGAGTACAGGTGTAGGGTTTCTCTTCACTTGAGTGCCCTGTGGTTTAAGAAAGAGAAATTCTAGCTGAAGGCTCTACCTCAGTGATTGCAGATATAGGGTGTCTCTTCTTGAGTTCTCTGGTACATATAAATGTGAGAGCAGCATCTAAGAGTTCTTCCACATTTATTATATTTATGGGGCTTCTTCCCAATGTAAATTCTCACATGATGTCTAAGGTCATGGCTTTGTCTTATGTTTTCCCACATGATGACACTCACAAGGTTTCCTCTCCAGTGTGAATGAGTCCACGACTTTGAAGTAACAAAAGTTCAACAGAAAGCTCTTCCATAGTTATTCCAGACATAGAACTTCTCTGCTATTTGAGCTCATATATGTGAATGAAAGTTGGCCTCTGATGAAGGGTCTCCCACATTCACTACGTTTTTAGGGTTTCTCTCCAGTGTGATTTTTCATGTGTATAAAGGCAAAGCTCCAGCTGAGCTATTTCCCACTTTCATAACATTTGTGGGGGTCCCTCCAGAGTGAGTTCTCTCATGCCATCTAAGTTTAGGTCATTGACTAAAACTTTCCCACATTGATGGGATCTATATGGTTTCTCTGCAGTATAGTTCACCTTATGTTATTTATACTTAAAAAAGGAATATTGGCCAAAGACTCTTCCAGATTAGTGACAAGTTTAAGATTTTTCTCCTGTATGAATTTTTGGTGTATATAAAGGTGAAGGCTCTAGTTGAATTCTTTCCCACATTCATAGCATTTATAGGGATTCTCTCCTGTTTGAGTTAATACCTGTGAAATTCACGTTGTTGCATGTGAAATCTCCTTACATGCATTACATTCGATGGATTCTCCTCCAGAGTGAAGTCTCTGCTATGTGCAAGGAAAGGAGAGGCTGTTACAGATGTCCACGCACGTCCATGTACTCATTTCTCTATGTACTGACTCTAGTCTACAATCTCACTGGTGGTCTTATTTTAAAATAAACTCCCCATGTTCGTCCTATTCACATGCAGTATTACTTGGTGAATTCACACTGATTTTCTATTTTGTAGCCTCTCACCTGCATAACTTTCTGATTAAATTTTAAGTCTTTATTTTTCACACGTTATATACATGAGCTACGTTGAGGCAATTCCCCTTTTATTGAAACTGAAGTTCCAGTTTGTGTTCAGGGAAATGTTATTCCAAAATTTAAAGCATTCCAAATATTCTACTGGGACAGAATTTATCCTCAGGCCTTTTTTCCATCAGAATATTGTCATGAACTCCTAATTTATCCCATTACCAGGTCTCTAATGTGAAGACTGAGTTCATCCCCAAGAAACATACCGTTGACCTGCAGATAAATGGGTCCTTCCTGAACGCATGCTGTGTTGGTATCATTTCATGTTTTTTAAGGTCACCTTCCATGTCTGAGAAAAAGAGAAAAGAAATAGCTCGAGTGACTTAGGGGAAGGAGAATTTTGCAAATGCTCACAAGGCTAATGTAAGTATGTGTCAAGTATTGGCTTTAACACAGAGAAAAGATGTGAAATGGAGGAATATAGCAACAATTAGATACATGATATAGAACATTGATGATGTATACTATTTTTAAGAGTAAAATGACTGAAAAATAAAATGAAGGTGGGATGTCAGGGAGATTAAGACACAGTAAGTCAACAAAAGGGAGAGACTGAAACAAATGTTGCTACATGAATAATAGTAACAGAAAGAGTACTTTCTCAGAAGCCAAGGAATGTACATAAAGTTAGATGAATAGAGATTAAAATGCTCAAAGAATTAGGACACTATCAGAGCGATATTTCTGCATTGGCCTTACAAGATGTGAGAAGACTTCTTCCTCAAGGAAATCTGCAGTTGACATTACAGGTCCTGTTCTCTCACTGACCAGGCCCCTCTCCACATAGAATCCCAAGAGCCTGGAGCCCACCTAGAGCTCGGACTCTGGGAATCCTCTTTCTTCCTCCACACCTCTTCTCCTGCTACAGCTGGGAAATCACATCTACTTGTAGAGGCAAAAACCATCTGTGCAAACACGTATATGGATTTGGAGTTCTGCTTTGGGATCTGTGTGTGGTCTTCAGGTTCATGTCCGAAGGAGGAGAAAGGCGAACAGGAAAGAGCAGCACAGGGAAGGGCATCCTGAGCTCTGGCAGCACCACCAGCCCTTCCCCAGAGCAGAAGAGTGCTGACCTTTTCTTCAGATGTTAAGGAACTGTCTGCTGATGCTTAGGCCCCAGGACTTTGACAGACTGCAGGATCATTTTTTCCCCCTTTCCTCTGACCAGTGTGAATCAATTGTTCTATAGTGGATTAAACCTTATTTTCAAAAAAAAATAAAACTCCTATAGTATAACTCAATGCCAACCCTATGACTTGAATTTTAAAGGGACGATACCTGTTCTGTGTAACTTTGTAGGGTTAAACTTCACCAGGGTTTGCACAGCAGAATGGTTTTTGGAAAATATTTAATGCATTTATTTATCCATTTAAGGCCTCCATGCAGTGAGTGCCCAGCACTGGTCTGAGTGTTAGATATGGAGCCGCAAGAAAGACATACTACAGTTATCGGAAATTCTACTATCGTTTGACATGGCAAAGATGAGGTAAACAAATGAACAAGATCATTTCGCCCAGGTTTTAGTAAGTGCTTTATGAGTGTATATGTGTCAGGGTGGGGAGGGGAGTGAACTCTGGGGAAGCTACTCTGGATGATTTTTTATTAAATAAATAAATGCTGACAGTGTCACCCACAGAGAACAGATGGCTGTTGTTCCCCACCATCACATCCCTGTGCAGCTTCCTCTGAGTTGTTTCTGACAGGCCTCCCTTTTTTGATGAAGTTTATAGCCACAACTTAAAGGTGGCTAATTCCTAAAAACATGCTGGACTTTCTGGTTCAGGCTTCTCCATCCCCAAGAGTATCCAGAGGTGATGGTTGAGGGTGACTGCACTGGGAAAAGGCAGCTGTGTGTATCAAAAGCTCAAACCCTTCTTGAGGCCAAGTCCAATATTTCTCTGGGCTGACTTGGCATATGTCTTTCAAATGCATCACATAGATGTGCACACTCTGAATACACGATAGTTTTCATAATTAAGGAATATCACATAACTGGTGTGAAATAACCAGCACATTCTATGACAGAATGTAAGTTCTGAGTCCGGGCTAGCAATTATAATATTTGTACTTGGGAATTAATAAATAAACCCTGTGCTCCACCAATTTTTATTAAATCTACAGACAACACAAGGCGAGAAATATCCATCTTCTGCCACTAATCAGCTTTGATTGTGGGCAAATTATTTCCCATTTTGAACTTCACAATTTTCAGGTGTGAATAAGTTTCATAACCTCTTGAGAGAGTTGAGTGATTACATGATCTAATAGGCAAGTGCTTCTCACATAACAAAAGCCAATAAATAAAAGCTATATATTATTATATGTTATTTATTATTTGTTCAGGAATATTGTCATTAAAAATTCAGAGAGCCTTGAGGCAATGTCCACCCCTCTGCGTGACTCGACAAGTTTTATACTAAACTTGGTGTCAGGATGTGCTGCCTGTATCATCTCCACCTCATCAGGTGTTCATCACCAGATGTGAGGACAAAGTGCGTATGATGAGTCCAGGTGCAAAGTTCAGTTGTCCCCTTGGTTCGCATCTGCTGTGTAAGGGGAATTCTTTCCCTTGGGAAAGCAACTCAAGGCTCATGGAGTGAAGGGCTGGAACCATGGAGAATCGAGCCAGCAGCCACTGGTGGGGATGACTGGGGCGCCTGAGTGAATGTCTAGGGGCTCCCAGGATGAGGGAACAGGCTGAGGAGGCCAGGTCTGCAGAGTCAAGTTTAAACAAGGTCCCCACTTGCATCTGGGCCTGGGTGGAGCAGAGACATTTACGGGCTGGGATGCAAGCTCCTGCCTGGAAGCTGTAGTAGTACGGGGCAGAAAAGCAGGAGATGCGGCCCATCTTTGTTTCTGAAGACACTCATCTTTCTGGCTCCAGACACCAGGCTATATAAGGAAGACTTGATTCTTATTTTTCAGAATTGTTTTAGCTATTCTAATTCCTTTGCCTTTCCAGCTCAGATTCTTTAAAAGATAAATGCATATCCTGTTGTTGGTGCTGGCTTTTCTTTTCTTTATTATTATTGTTTTTAACAACCCTGGAAGTTCTACAAATGGCTATTTTCATTGAATAGTTCATTATCAACATCTTTCTAAGTCAGTACCTATAGATCTATCTCATTTAAAAAAATATCAGTAACCGAAACACAAATTGATAATAATGCATTGTGGGGATGTACTAACCAGAATTTATTTACCTACATCTCTTAATGTCTATGTTTTTGAAATACTCTGTTTTTATATTAAGTAATGCTGATATCAATACTCTTATTACACATGTAATTTGCACAAATGTTCCCCACACAGCCGTTTGTTATTTGACTTTGCTTGTGAAATATGTAAAGATCAATTTGTCGTCAAGTTTACCATTCATTTCTTTGATGGCTTCTGGACTTTTTAAAGAAATGTTTCACAAGGACTCCACTATGAAATCACAAATAAAAATTATTCATACATGTTTTCACCGAGTACTTTCATGGTTTCAGTTTTTCACTCCACACAGCCCGAGTCCCCGCAATATCCCTAAGTCCGCCCCGGGAGCAGGGACCCGCCCGTGTGCTCGGGGATCCTTCGCTGCAGCCACCCGGCGACATGTTCCCAGCACCCTCCCCCTTTCTGTCTGCTGCCGGGGTCGGGCCGCGTCGTACGGAGCCGGGGGCTAGCTCCGAGGCGGACGCCCCGGGACGAGCTCGGGCGTTTGGGAGGCCCGCGCTGCACCCTCGCCGGGCGGCGATCGGGATCCGTCCCGGGTCCGTTCTAGTCGTTTGCCGGGCGCTACATAGCGGCTGCTTTGAGATCGTCCCTTCCCGCCGTAGCTTCGGCGACTTTCGCGAGGGCTGTGACTCAGCCGCCAGGCCCGAGGCAGAGTTCCGGGAGGCGCTAATGCTGGCGGCGACTGTCCCGGTGGCGCCGAGGCGTGGGCGCTTCCTGCTGTAGCCGGAGATTGGCCGAGCAGATTCGTGTGGTGTGAGGCCGGCCTTGCGCTTCGGGACTGTGCTTGGGGTGGTCCTGGTGGGTCTACCAGCACGCCCTGGTACCCCTCCGCCCGCAAGACTGAGCGTGGTTATAGGACATGCTGTCCGTGCCCGACGTCGTCCTCCACGTCCTGGTGGTCGTACTTTCTCAATTTTTCCGAGTCATCCGAAGGTGCGGAACGACACGGATGTACTCGGACGGCGCTTGGCTTTCCCCGGCCTCTCCGCTGGATCCCGAACTTATTCACCAACTTTTTACGTCTCTCGCCGGAGTGGAGCCGGCCCGGATGGAGAAACGAGGAGGCACTGGGAGGGCCACAGCGGGCCTCCTCTTCCTCCTTCCCACGGGACCATGACGCCCGACCCACAGGCCGTCTGGCGGTGCGTGCTCGCTGACTTGGGGACCCGGCTCCGTCCAGGTGCCGTCGCGGCAGTGGAGCTGCTCCCCGGCGACCACCTTCGTTTCTCCAGGTTCCACGCGAAGCGGTCACGGGCCTCCGTAGATGGGATTCCCTTCAGGTCAGGCTGCATATACAATGTTCCCGTCACCTGTTCTCGGCGCAGCGCTTGTGTCGACAGCACACGCAGGTCCCCTCACCGCGGGGTACGACACGGAGTGTCGCGGGCGAGCGAGGAGGACGCTCCAGGCGGCGTCCGTCCCACTTGTGTCTCGGTGGTCGGAGCCCCTAACAAACGTTTGGGAAACGGGGTGCGGCCTGGGCCGTCCGCTGATTGCCCGGAGGAGCCCCGAACCCGTGCGCAATCCTGGTTGGAAGCAGTTGTCTGAGGCTGCCCCACGGAATAAGCTCTCTCTCTGGATCCTAGGAACGGTCTCTGGACCCGCGGTGGCCCACACCGGACCGAGCAACGCGACGGATGGCGGCCTGGGTCGACCCCAGGAGTTAGGGCGGCGGCTGTACGCCTGCGCCCTTGCACGACCCGGGTTCGTCCCGCTAAGATTCGCACCAGTGGAGCTTCACCTGGGGGCTCCTGCAGCAAGGTCGACCAGATGGCTTGGCAGCGATATTGGGAAGGAGAAAAATATGCAATGGATTAATGTGGTTTTTTTTCTTTCAGTGTAAGACTCACAGTAGACTCACCACAATGTGGGCATTCATGAAATAAGAAATCCTGAGATTTTGGTAATGAAAATTACCATTGTTTTTGTTACTCAACTCTAGTGTAATTATTACCACTGTTTGCAGTTAATTTTGAAAACACTGACTAAAGATTCTTTATCCCAAGTGTATTTGAAGATGTTGAAAGAGGGTTTCCAGAATACAGAATTTTCTATATACGCCTGGGAGTCAGGGAACTCATCCCTCTAATCATGAAGTCCTGCCCCACTCCCTGCAGGAAGCAATCTGGAAAGCCAGACACAAATCTGTGCAGCAACAGACCCCAAGGGTCAGTGCTTGCTCAGTGACTGAAAACTTCCTCATTAGTCATTCTTTGCATTCAGAGCCGAATGTAGGAAAGCCAAATATGTTGCCCTAGGAAGTCATGCGGGCTTCCCCTCTTCTTGTCCGCCGCCTCCAGCTTCCTCACATCACAGCTTTCTTTTTTGCCACCAGAAAGCACTTCTGCGTGTGCTTGGGTCAGTGTAACGTGAGAGGCGGTGTCTGTGCCTCTCAGTCTGTAGTGCCGGCTCTGAACAAATAGTGTTTGTCTCGCTTGGGAGGTCTTTCCTCATGTCTACGGAGCTTAGTAGAGTGAGAATGAGAACCAACCAATAAACAAACAGCTCAGGATTATATGTGTTTTTGACGTTCTCTTATAAAAATCACATTTACTCATGATGATTTTTAAAGTGAGATAGATACACATATCATAAAATTCACCCTTTCATAAGTGTACAATTCAGTGATTTCGAGTTGACATAGAAAGTTGTACAACCATCATCAGTACTAGTTGAGAACATTCCATCACCTCAGAAAGAAATCCAGACCTCATTATACAGTCACTTCCCCTCCCCACACTTCCCCATTAGCCTTCAGCAACGGCCTGTGTGCTTTTTGTCTATGGATTTGCCTGTTCTGTATATTTCAAGTAATTGCAATTGCACAATTCTGGACATCTCTGTCTGGTTTCTCACACTTAGTGTCATGTGGTGGCGTCTCATCCATGTATTAGCCTGTGGTTCATTCGTCTGTTTCACTTAAGAATTTGCCATTCTAGGGCTTCCCTGGTGGAGCAGTTGTTAAGAATCCGCCTGCCAATGCAGAGGACCCATGTTCGAGCCCTGGTTCGGGAAGATCCCACATGGTGCTGAGCGCCCGTGCAACACAATTACTGAGCCTGTACTCTAGAACCCACGAACCACAACTACTGAAGCCTGCAAGCCTAGAGCTCATGCTCTGGAACAAGAAAAGCCAACGCAATGAGAAGCCCACGCATCACAATGAAGAGTAGCCCCTGCTCGCCACAACTAGAGAAAGCTCGCACACAGCCACGAAGAGGCAACACAGCCAAAAATAAATAAATAAATAAGAAATAAGAATTTGCCATTCTAGATAATTAAGATATACACACGTGCACAGACACTTTCTATCATTTTTTAAATGTGAAACATACAGAATATATAAATTCCATCATAACCATTTTATGCACACAGCTCCATGGTACTACGTCATATTTTCCTGCAGATTCTCAACTTGCTCCACCATCCTACAGCTTCCCCCAAGCCCCACGGACACGAGCGCAGTCCTGTTGTATTTTCTCACAACCCCACAAATCACCCACCCCGACCAGGACTCCACCAATGTGTGCCTCGTGCTGGCAGCCAAAGAAGAGAAAACTTGTGCAGGGAGTGGGGTAGTGGTGGAAAATGGACAGAGAGACGGAGGAGACAGAGGTGGCAAAAGCGTGATCCCCCAGAACCCACAGCCTCCCAATCAAGTACAGCCCACTTATCCTCAGAGTGGTGTGACGTACGATGATGGCATCCAGGGGGGCATACTGCCAGTGAGGCTCCACTCCCCAGTGTGCTCTGAGCCCTGGGCTCCCCAGGCTCCTGTGAGTCGGCTGATTCTGTCACAATCTTCAGCCCTCTGTGGATCACACGCTCAGACAGGGACTTTTGATTTCCCAGGAGACTGTGCACACTCAGGGGGTGTGGCCAGTTGCAAAAGGTCAGGACCAGCCAATAGCAAAGTCCTGTCCCCTGTATTTCAGTGCAGCCCTGACACCACCCACCCTTCTCCTACTCACTCTTTCATTCCTCTATGAAAACATTCCACCACCATATTGCAAGCTGGGGTTTCGGGGAGAGCAGTGACAGGGGACAGCAAGAGTTGAGCATCTTACAGTGAGATGCCAGGAACTCATCCAGGCTCCACCTCAGCCAGCATAACTGTCAGATTTACTTAGAGTTAGGAACAGAGGCTCCAAAGGCACTATTGACTTGATGTAGGCCATGCAGAAAGCTTAGAACTGAGGTCTGGTGGCCGGCAAATCTACCAAGGAGAAACAATGAACCCCAGGTAATCATAATCAGGTTGGTTACAGGCAAAGAGGGAGGAATGTGTCCTGGTGGGGGAGGGGTGAAAACTTCCTCTGTTTCCGCTTCCCCACTTCCCACTGCCCAGGGGCCCAGACACCGGGCCACGTCCTCCTCAACACCATGTTCTCCCATAATGTCTTCTCCTGGCTCAGGCACCACAGAAGGGCTCCTGACTTTAAGGTTCTCAATACTGAGAGGTACAGCCATGAAATGTCTTCAAAGTGTAAACAAATTGAAATGAAAGATAACAGACCTCCAGACTACTGAAGTGGCAGATGAGGTGAGGGTGAGATAAGGTCCCTTAGGCTCCTGGTCCTGGAATGAGGAAGGAGGAGGAGGAGGAGGAAACTGACCTTCAGTGAACTTGACTTACACATGGCCTGTGTTTAATCCTTTCACTGTTCAGTCATTTAGCCATCACCACACATTTACGAGCTCCTCTCTGGGTCTCGTCCAGTGTCCTCAGAGTTCACAGGCTGGAGAGGTAATCAAAGCATGATCACAGCTTTGGGGTGTTGCACAAGGGGCCAAAGGCAGCAAGAATGGGTGGCCATCAGCATGTCTTCATGGATGAGGCAACATCTGAGCTGGGTCTCCAAGGATGAGTTCTCCTCTCACCAAAGTGGCACTGAGCAGGAAACACACAAGATGAATGAATAAGGGAATGAAGGAATAAATGGGCATGCCCCTAACACCACACAAGAATGGCAGCCCACCAAGATGGTGGCTTGGGAACACAGGGTGCACTGGGGGAAGAGTTGGGAGAGGCTGCAGCGTGATGCCTACCTCACTCCCTATATGGGCTTTGCTGCCACAGTGGCCTGTGCTCTACGTGCTCAGGGTGACATGTCTGTCCTCTGGTCTGGGATCCCGTTGCTCTTTACCAGCAACGACCACATGTGGTGACACATGTGTATTTGTCTGCCACATGAAGGGCCTTTGCGAGGAGGGAAAGTTTGGGGTGCATCCCAGGATTGAAAAGAAAGAGAGGATGGTGGGGAGTCCTGCAGCAGTGAGATCATGGTGCAAGCTGCTGGGGTGGGGTGAGGCAACAGCCATTCCTGGAGCTTGGGGGATGCTTTAGTGGCTTTCTTAGCAAAGGGACTTCCAAGAAAAAAAAATATAACTCAGTTTCGGCTGCACTGACTTTGAGAAGCTTGGCGGACCTTTGGGCAGAGACCTCTGGAAGGAGCTGGACATAGAAGATGAAAGTGTGGGAGAGTGTCATGATCAGAACTCATGACACAGACGAGATGGGAGGAGGTGGAGTGGAAGGACACTGAGGACACAGAGGAAGTTCATGAACTGGGGTCATCAAGGTGGAGACCCCTCAAGATAATTCCGCAGCCTGCTATCTCCTCACAGAGTGCTGGGCCAAGGGAGGTCACTCAATAGACATGCACTGAGTTGACCCAAAGTCACCAAAGTTTTCACGTTGATTCACTGGAATAGAATATGCTGAATTCAACAGATTGGTGGTGAGGCTTTTATGTTAATGAGCTAAGAAAGTGAAACGAAGAATACAAATAGAAGCAAAATGCAGACTCAAGAGAAATCTAAGAATCCACACTAGTAACTAAGGCTCTCAACATGCAGCCCACTGTGGCCTCAGGGCCTTTGCACTTGCTGATCTCTCAGCTTTGAACACTCTGCCCTCTCCATTGTTGTTCACTGAACACACTCAGAAATTTGCTCAACCTTCCTTCCTATTTCTCTCCAAGATACATATCACCATCGGACGTTGTGTCCATTTTATTTTTTTCTGTCTCCCCCACAAGTCTGTCGGCTGCATGAGAATGGGGACTCCCTCCTTTTGCATCACCCACTGCTGCACCTCAGTGTCTGGAACAGGCCTGGAACTCAGTGGGAGACAGCTCGGTATCAGCGAGCTTATGCCAGATGGAGAATGAAGGGTTTAGAGGACACTCGGCTGCAGGTCTTGGTCTCTTGTTCTGCATGTATCTCACTATTATAATAAAGAGTCAACATCAGGCCCAGGGAAAGCAGCTGCTCGGACTTGGGGAAAATCCTATTTATAACCCGCACATCCTGCGCTGAGTTCATACAGGTGGACGTCAGGTCCCAGGCTCTCACCAGCATCTCCCCTCCTCCAAACATCTCCTCGCATTTCCCTGAGAAACCCTGCTCAGGACATCCACCAATTCCTCCAGTTGGTGGGGCAGGTGCTGAGCCATCAATGTTTCCAGCTGAGAAAGGGTTTAGTCTGTGCTGTGGAACTTAGAAAACCCTCTCCTCCACCCTTGGCCCATCCGAGTCTCACCTTCCCCTCGGCCACGCCCGCACCCGGAGGGACTCTGAATTTTTGTTCAGCAGGTGAGAACCCGCACATGGCAGGCGCTGAGGCTCCTCCAGTCATCACGATGCACCCGAACCTCCAGGGCGAGTCCACAGGCTATGTGAGCAGATGCGGTCCCCCATGCGGACATTCCCCCGGGCTGGGCCTGTACCTCCTTCCTCCCCAAAACAGAACCAGAACCAAGAGACTGGCCGTGCCTGTGAGTGGGGAGGGGTAGGAGGGGACAAGAGGGTCCAGTACACTCTGATCCCGGTGAGGGGAATCAGCGGGGGAAGAGGGACAGCGGGGCGGCCTGGCCTGCTCGGTGGCCGGAATGTAAGGCTGCTTACAAGTTGTGGCTGCACCTGCCAAATATATTGATGGTGACAAAGTGCTCCTGCGTGTGTACGTGCCGGAGCCACTCACACAGCTCTCTCAGCACCAGCAGTTACAATAAACACCCGCTCTGATTGGCAACAGGGGAAGGGCTAACTGTTATCCAGGAAACTCCCCCTAACCTCCGGGGCACATTCTGACAGGGTCTCTGAAGATGCTAAAAATGTCTGCTTTAGCTAAGAGGACACTGGAGGATTTGAATACTGGCTTCTAAGGTACATTTTTGGTAATGTAGAAAACTGTATTATTTCAAAATTTAAAGCCTACATTATGATTTTAGAACCAGATTACTTAGATGACTACTAAATTGTATAGTGCAGGTGTAGGTGAAAATAAAAGCTAAGTTGTTATAAACGGTTTTAACATCAATTTGTATTTTCCTATATTTTATATTATAGTATAAAACTGGTGTTTCTCTCTCTCTCTCTCTCTCTCTCTCGTTCTCCCTCTCCCTCTCCAGTTTTAAGATGTGTGTCACCATGTGTTAGGTGCCATTTCTCCTGCACCATGTACACTTCATTGTGTAGGAGATGTGACAACATTTGTTCACAAGAGTGTAAATGAGGAGGTGAGGTGCACACAGACAGGGGCACTGCGATGTGTTGAAAGAAGGAAGGGACTTGGCCAGGGTGGATTTGCCCTGGCCTCTGGGCTCCTGCTTTGCCCACACACTTGGGGTGCCCTGATTCACTCTTGACCCAGTAACAGGGGTCAAAAGGAGCAGTGCAGGCAGCCCCAGCCAACACCTTCCATATACTTCTCTCCATTTACATCATGGGCATGGCGTTCCCTCAAAGATCTTCAAAGTTCTGGGCTCTTCTGATTTATTTCGTCTTCATGAGTCTTCTTGCCAGTGATGTCACTAATTAATTAGCCTATACATTACCAAGTTTAACATATATTATTGGAATATAAATATTATTATAGTATTGCTATACTTTATATTATTTATATATTATGTTTATATAGTTGTAATAAAGTAAATTAATAAATATAAATGAGTTAACATAATAATATGAATATATATTACATCCGAGAGTCAAGGCTTTGCCTACTGCGTGCTCAGCTTTACCCACTGAGCCACATTGTTTGCCTGAAAAAATGAAGACTTGAGGGCAAAGTGAAATGTGTGGGGGAGGTGGGCAGAGAAGACCCAACCTGCAATCACAGTGAAGCCTCCACAACCGAATCCCTCAAGTGAAGCACGAAGTGAGTTCTCAACACCAGCATGAACTGCATAGTCTTAGAGAGGGGAGTGCATGCCAAACTGCTGTCCCACCTCGTGCGCCCCGTCTGGAGTGGGGGGGGAGGAAGCTTCTGCCAGGTATTTCTTCTCTTTCCCTGCTCTCTGTTTCCTCCCCGCCAGATTGTCGGATGTGCAGGACAGCTAAGGGCACTTCCCCAAGACTTTCCCCAAGTGTGGGTGCTGGCACTGACGGGAGGTTGTTAATCGTTTCTCACTTGAGTACAGGCAGTGAGTTGGTTTAAGTCATAGCCTGCAAAAAAATCAATTAGCAGGACTAAATAAGTACATAATTTGGGTGCTTATATTCCCATACACTCAATCTTCTATATTTTTACAATGAGAGGTTTCTAATTTTTACTCAGATTTTCAAACATTGGTGATTGGGAAATTTAGTAGTTGCCATTTGGTTTCAAGATGGCAGACTGAACAGGGACTAAATGTAAACAAACATGCAAAATAACATAATTTAGTCAAAGCTGTCCAAGTGCTTTATAAATGTTAGTGTATAATCTTCCAGACCAATGAGAAACGCCAGAAGAAATTCAAATAGGGACCTCATTTTGTTAAGTGAAGTGGTGATGGTAAGAGGTGAGGTTAGGAAGCTGGCCCAGCGTGAGTGGTGGGACCAGGCAGTTCAGATGTTATGGAGGCAGCTGTGGCGGCAGCTCTGCCGCATCCACCCCGGGCTGATATTTCAGCGCCCAGACGGGCAACTGATGTAGGTAAACTCAGGGTAGGGTGATCAGCTGATCACTGGCCACTTCTTTAGCATCACACATGAGCAGAACCCTGAGAGCTGGAAGGTGTACGAATTAGAGCCTGTGTCACTCAGACTGGAGGTCTGGGTGGATCGTGGTGGCTGGAGGAGCCCCAGTGCCTGCCGCCTGTGGGTTCTCACCTGCTGGTCCTCCGCTGCACTCAGGCTGACCAAGTGCAGTGCGGGTCCTGGAACAACTGTGAGGGTCACACATGCTTCAGAGACCCCACATCCCAACACGGGGGTCTGGGCAAGGCTTCGCCAGGGCTGCATCACAGCTCAACTTTGCCATCTGCCTTATCCTGCTTCCTCCCTGCCTGCCACAAAGGCTGACACTTAATACACAGTCCTGCTTGTCCAGATCCATACCAACCTCTGCCTTCAAAGAAACTAACTTGTGATAAGTGCGAGTGGGAGAGACAATGTGAGAGGGATTTGGGATGCAACAAGGAGGCCCTCATGGACCAGGAGGAGAAACCATAGTGCCCAGCCTGGGTGGCAGTCCAGGTGCTGGAAGGTCACAGTGATAGGACAGCTCCAGCTACTGTTCTCAATGATGCCCCCCAAAACAGGGCCTCCACAAGGCTCAAGGTTTTCACGATGAAAATTAACTCATATATATGAGTGAGTTGCACTAAGACTTTTCAGTGAGGGAGCCAGAGGATTGATAGAAAGACCACACTGGGGTTTACTGATACAGAGTCAGACACCTTCTAAACAGGCTCTTGAAATAAGAGGAGATGACCTCCATGAAGCTACTTCAGTTCTGCCACGTTTCAAGGATCAGGGGTCAGTAAAACATGATGAAAATATAATTTCTATGCTCAGTTACTGAACTCTTGAAAATATAACTTCTGAGTTTTCTCCATGCTATAGAGGAGGTGTTTTCAAAAGATGTCTCCTCAGCATGCCCCCCAAAGTTCAATGCAGCACTATTGACAATAGCCAGGTCATGGAAACAAACTAAATGCCCATTGACAGATGAATGGATAAAGAAGGTGTGGTACATATATACAATGGAATATTATTCAGCCATAAAAAGGAAGGAAACTGGGTCATTTGTAGAGATATGGATGGATCTAGAAACTGTCATACGGACTCAAGTAAGTCAGAAAGAGAAAAACAAATATTGTATATTAATGCATATATGTGGAATCTAGAAAAATGGTACAGATGAACTGGTTTGCAAGGCAGAAATAGAGACACAGATGTAAGAACAAATGTATGGACACCAAGGGGGGAAAGTGGGGCTGGGTATATGGTGGTGGGATGAACTGGGAGATTGGGATTGACATATATATACACTAATATTTATAAAATAGATAACTAAGAAGAACCTGCTGTATATAAAAAGAAAAGTGTCTCCTCAGATATGGGCTTCATGTGAACAGGTGCAAAGCATAGATTGTTCCTGTGCCAACAAATTCTTGAGAGCACAGGGAGAGTGGCCAAAATCAGCGACATAATAAAACAGTTCTATAAAGTAAGAGTAAAAGAAATCAACTCCATGTAGCAGTGTTCCACCCTCTCAGCTTATGTGTTTGTATTCAAGAAAAAAAAAATCTGCTTCTACAATAGTTATTGAAAATCAAACCTTGGATTTTACCAGGCTGAAAAAGAATTTTTGGAACTGGATTTTGTTTTCTAAAATGTTATTTTGCTTTCATGTTTGCCTGGAACAACTTCACCAGTTGTCTGGGAGGGTATGAATTTACCAGCACGTTCTGGAGTGAGGATCCTCTTCCCTCTCAGAGCACTTGAACTGGCCATTGTGATGTGTGAACCGAGAGGGGCCAAAACAAGCCTCAGAGAAAAGTTTTGTTTAAAATAACAGCAAGAGCAAGCCTTCCTAGAAATACTGTTCTGTGTAGTAGAATTTTCCCCAGGCCACAGAGGCTGAGCCACATGGGCCGCATCTCAAAGTATGATGCCTCCAGGGCTGGGGTCTGGGAGCTGCCATCAGGCCTGGGCCCAACCTCTCAGGAACCCGGTGACCAAAGCCAATATATTGTAAACCTACAATGAAAACGCACAAGCCCCCAAATGTGCACAACGTAACGTTTTCAATGCCAACCTCAGTTTCCTGTGAATTATTTGTGAACAGATTTAAAAGCTGTGTGAAGGATGGCAACAAAGGAAAAAGAGGATACTGGCCATAAAATTTTTTCTAAAAGATGTGTAATCAAACTAAATAAAAAATCTCTCCAATCTTTGGGAAAACATTTACTAATTTACAGGCATTGTCCTAAAGTTAGAAAACCCCTTACGGTTTGGAGATTGTTTGGGAAGATGAAGCAACAAGGGTCTGAAGCTTTAAGAGCCAGTTCAGGGCCCATCTCAGCTGAGGTCGCCCTGCCCGTGAGCGTCTGGAACAGGACTGAGCGGGCAAGGGGTCAGTTTCAGAGGCACGTTTACTGGCTGACTTGGTTCTCTCCTCTCATCCCTGCTGAGCCACAGCCCCTGTCACCCCTTCGTGGTGTCAGTTAGAAGATGCCTCATTCTTGGGGGAGGGGAGGCTCCTTATTCTCAGACACAGAGCAGCAGCCACTGGTCCTACGTCTGCAAAAGCCCCATGTTAGGAACTCACTTGTAATACTGTGTTTTATCATTAATGTGCTGGATATTTTTATTTAATTCATCTGAAAACTTGTTATCACCACAAAAATTTTATTTTTGGCTGCGCTGCATGGCTTTTGGGATCCCAACCAGGGGTAGAACCCAGTCACCACAGTGAAAGCCCGGACTCCTAACCCCTAGGCCACCAGGGAACGCCCATCACCACCAAGTTTAATAACAGAATTAGGTGCACCAGATACAGTCTAAAGTTTAACCTAAATTTTACAGTAAAGTTTTTGCCTGAAAGTTGTAAGGAATTTGAAAGAATACTAGACTGCGTAAAGGCACCACAAAAAATGTTTGGTGACTGGGATTTATTAACTTTAAATAAAATTTATACACAAAACATTAGACACAATTATTTACATACTGATCAGCATAATAAGTGAGGGATAGAAATAAAATATGAACTTGGATATACTTACAACAGAGTTACCTGATTCTGGAAAGCTTTTTGGCACTTTTATTATACAGCAATGGAAAAACCAAAAGAAAAAAAAAAGGAAATGGTGGTTATTCAAAGTCTTACTGTTACATGAGAACAGCAAGTTGCAAAGCAACAGGAATTATTTATTTAACAGAACTGAAAATGAATCTACGTTATTTGTGCGTAAATATAGATTTGAAAAATAAATATTTAAAGGTTGGGGAAATTATACAAATAAACATCACACACCTTGACAGGGATGAAAGGGAAATGTATTTGATTTTTTTTTTGGTGGGGGGGGTTTGGGTCCTGCAACATGGCTATACGCTGGGATCTTACTCCCCCAGCGCCCTTGGCAGTGAAAGCACGAGTCCTAACCACGGGACCACAAGGGAATTATTTCCCTAAAGTAGGGTAAATTTGAACTAGAATGTGCACTGCTTGTATTAAAACACAACAACAGTAACTGTGCATGTGGTGTTATAAAACTAGCTTGTCGTAAGTCCTAGCCAATGCATTTTGGAATCAAGCAACAGGTAGGTTTATTCTGTGGATGAGAATGGATCTTTATGTAAGGATTAAAAACAGAACACACACGAAGCACAATTAATGAAACCCTGGCTGCACACTGTTTTCTACTCTAGTCACTAGAACATTTCTTGAACACTCGCTGGGCTTAAGTCAGTCTGGAAATCAGTTAGTTGCCCAAGGCAAGTCAGAATTTATGTCAGGCTCATAGAAAAGACAGAAGAGTTTAGTAGTTTGGCTACTAGGGTCTCTCAGTGGAAGAAAAGGTACATTTTAGTCCCAAAACTTGTTTGGGGGCTTCCCTCGTGGTGCAGTGGTTGAGAGTCCGCCTGCCGATGCAGGGGACACGGGTTCGTGCCCCGGTCCGGGAAGATCCCACATGCCGCGGAGCGGCTGGGCCCCTGAGCCACGTCCGCTGAGCCTGCGCATCCAGAGCCTGTGCTCCGCAACGGGAGAGGTCACAACAGTGAGAGGCCAGCGTACCGCAAGAACAAACAAACAAACAAACAAACAAACCAAAAAATAAACTTGTTTGGGCCTGTTTTCTCAGGGATTGCTACATGAAAAACAACCCACACCAACATTAAAAAACACCGTTTTTGCATACCTGGTGGCTTCTGCCAATTTAGAGATTTCTCTTTTTTTTCCCATGTGTCCAATGCCATATAAAATAAAGGAGGCCGAGTGGGCAGCAGGCAAAGCCCCCGCGGTGCTGAGCAGTCAGGCATCCGTGCTGGCAGCAGCAGCTCAGGTCGCCCTGGGGTTCGGTCCTGACCAACAGTGAGAGAGCCAAGGAGCATTTCCGCTCCGGGTCCCTAAGGGCATTTTATTCCTGGATAATCTGGATCTACAGAAAGCAAGGGATGGCCTTATATTGTTTTCTACATCACCCACAATTTTAAATAATTTGAAAATTTCTTATATTTTGCAACCAGAGATTTGGCATTCTGGGGACACACTATAAATATTACTACCTAACTCAGTGTAAATACAGTATATATTATATAATATATATATTATAATATCCTAGTTACTCTGGCTCTCAGTAGACAGGGTTCAGACTATATACACTGGGCATTTCTACAGATTGGACAACAAGTGGCAACTTTACTCCATTAAAAAAACCAAAAAACAAACAAACAAATCCTTCAGTTCCATACTGTTTTGTTTGTTTGGTTTTTAAGCAGCTGGCCACACTTGCCATGGAAGCATAAATGTTTATATACATTAGTGCATTAAGTACAAGCACATTAGCTTGGATGGGTAGTTTTAGAAGAGCACAAAGCCATATAAAATCATGTCTATGAAATATTTACAATTAACCACAGAAACAGGCCCTGCCATCTAAAAATATACTTGGGACCAGCCCTGAATTTTTTCTCCTGTGATCCTGTTCAGACAGACAGACTTGATAAGTTCGGTTTTCTTATGTAGAAAAAGAAACTAAAAGAGAAACAAACAAAAGACTTAACCTAGCAGCTCACAAGTGGGAAACAAACTACTATTTATTAAAATATTTGGTAACACTCATAGTGCAGGCTCGAATGCTCTCAATTCGAAGTACTTCACAGAATGTTTTTACACCTTTTCAACGACGAGTCTCCCCCAATCCTCGAAAGCTTACTTTTATTCGGTACAGTTAACAATTAATATGTGTTGAAATTACTGTAGCTGTGTGTCCTGGTACAATTCACAAGAATAACTAAAGACAAGAAATGTTGATAAAATATTCTGGAGAGGCTGCACCCAGAGCATTTAATCTTATATGAAGAAAAGGCTGTGCACAAACACATTTTATACGTGCTTTCAGGGAGGCCACAGGTTCCCTGGGCTCCCTAATCACCTCAGATTAAGAGCTCCTTGGCTGGGAGGTAAAATAAGACTGAGGCGTCCCTACTTACCTCCCCATTCAGACCTCTGGTCCTATCACAGCCACACTGGTGGGAAGCAAGGTGGACGCTTGGGCATACTCTGTCCCAGCTGCACGGCGATCAGACACGTTGTAAGGAGTGTCATCATAGGGAAGAACGAATTTCATTCCACAGTGGATGTTTTGTTACTTTAACCTCTGTGTTCTATTGCCTTCGCTTTGAGTTAAGAATGTTGCCTCTAGCCTGATATAGGCAGCATAGCTCATTCTCAAGGCTCTAACCTTTAAGGGGATAACACTTTTCATCCATATAGAGATAAAAGTTGCAGAACAGACAACATTTCTTTTGTTGGAGGTTTACAGGAACACCGTGACCTGAACCTCGTGGACAAAGGATTTTCCTGCACCAAGAAGTTTGCAACAACCAACCTCGACCCCCTCACCTGGCCTTTCAAAATGCTTTGCTGAAAGCCTTTGGGGAGTTTGGGCTTTTGTTGGGCACAAGACACCCATCTCCTTGCGTGGCCCTGCAATACACCTTTCTCTGCTCCAAACACTGACATTCCACTTGCTTGTCCTCACTGGGAATCGAGAACAGGAACTGGTGTTCGGTAACAGGAGCAGACGTGTCACACTGCACCTCTGCTTCATACATTCTGCTGGGCTTTGTGCGATGGCTCAGAAGGAGATTTAGACAAAACACAAAGAACAGCACCAGCTCACTTCACCAATCTACATGGGAATAAATGCCAATATTTACTGATCTTTTGGTATACCAAACTGTGTTGCCATGCATAACCTTGGCCTATGGTTTTCTACTGCTAGGAAATTTATAGGATAAGTTTCCAAGGGATGTGTAACCTGGACTTTCTCTAACTGAAAGAACACTTGATAAAATGTTGCTATGCAAAGATAGTGAGTTGCTGAATCCTTCTGAGGAAACTCGCAATGAGACTCTGCTTTCTTTAAACTGTAACCTCTCTATCAGACCTCATCTCCACCTGTGTTAAAAATATTCCCCAATCTTGTCTACCTTCAGAAAACCTCCATAATCTGCTCTTCTTCTGAGCACTGCCCTTTATTCTCACCCAATCACAGCCTGACCTGGTACATACCTCCTGTCTCTACCTTGCCCTCTGCCCATCATGGCTCATCTCACTCCATTAGAGCTGGACCTAACATGGCCAGATAACCTCTGGTGTATAGAGAAATGGATCATGTATGATTCTGAACCATAGAGCCCTGAAGCCCAGGAGAGATGGGGCATCCACAGGGGTTACAGCTGAGGAGAAGAAGAGGGAGAGGAATGAGGTTTCATGCCTGGTAATTATTCAGGGGAACATGCTACAGAGCCCAGATTCAGGGACAGGGTAAGTCAGGTTGCAAATTACTGGGAGCTGGTGCCCAGTAATGACGTTGAACTGGGAGGCAGGGCCTCCAAAGGGAAGAGCGAGGGGAGAGGCTGCTGGGAGTGACGGGCAGAGCACACACCGGACCACGATGCATCAGAGAAACAGGAAGGCATAAAAAGCATCCCAAAGGAAGGACCGAATATCATGGCAATGAGCATGTGACTGTAGTGACATGTGTCACAGAAGGGTGGAGAAGAATGGAAAAGAGGTAACAGGAAGGGAGATTAGATGTCATTGATAAACTCAGACAGGTGTTTCACCACAGGCCAAGGGCAGAAGACAGAGCATAGGATACACTGAAGGATGCATAAAAATCAATAAATACAAAACATACCTGTTCAAATCGAGAATTTGTTGAAATGCTCTTTCAAAGAATATAGGAGTAAAATTGCAGGTGAGAGGACATTGATTCTGAGGTGATGGCTGAAAAGAATGATTCCCCCGCCTTAAAAGGGACCCCGTCAGGAAGATACTGTGCAGAGGCAAGCAAGGAGGTCACATGACACTGGTGTAATGATGGGACAGGGGACACATGTGTCAGGTGGAGACACTGGGCCTTCTCTGGAGGAGGGGGCTCTTGCAGACACCACATGCCCGTGAGCTGAGAATGTCAAATGGGAGATAGCTGACTCAGTAAGAGTTACTTCAGCTGAATTGTGTTTGTAAGTGTGCAGATAAAGCACAATATGAATGATCCTGGCAACAGGGCAAGGAGTTTGCAGCTCTGAGCGGCTGCCTACCACCAGACACAGCCTGCTGGCTTAGAATGAGCCCCTTCACCCCTGAACTCGTCTTACTTTTCCGTCTTTTCTTTCTTGTTTTAAAGCTATATGTTCCTTAAACTCTCCAAGCAATTTCTTGGTGACTGTCTTACACAGAAGTAGGAATTGTAAGGTCTGGTTCCCTTGTAGCCTTTCTATGTGACCTTCAGAAAGATGAAGTTTTTCTTTGAGACAATGGTTCTGCAAATTTATAAATGAATTCATTTTCGCTCATGCTGAGCAAGACTGCTGAACTTGGCCTTCAGTCTCCTGTGTTAGAAATTGTCTCAGTGATGTCAGAAAAGCCCCCGCTTATTTCAGACCCTGTGATCTTGCTGGTGCCTCGCCTACTGCATCAAGCCCAATATGATTTCTGGGCCCTCTGTCTTCCCCGTGTGGGCCCAGGACATCTAATGTGCACTAGGAGCATAGGGGAGCGTTCATATCAGCAGCAAATCTGAGACCACAGACTCCCAGCCTGAGCCAGGCCCTGACTCGGCCCACCCCTCCCCTCCCACCCATGTCATCATTTATGCCCCTCACTCAGGACAATGGAGCCATAGTGTTTTCTCACCATCTGGCTTTGGACCCATCTCCAACTTACTGACCTTGCTCTTCCCTCTGCCTAGAATGGGCTTGCCCTAGACCTTCAAAGGGCTGGTGGCTTCTGCTCACCTGGATGGAGGCTCAGATGTTAGCTCCTCAGAAAAGCCTCAGGGCCCCCCTCGTGTAACACTGGCCTCTCCAAGCCCATTGCACATTAGTGTTTTCTCTTTGCCCGTCACATCTCAAATGCCACCTGTAATGAAGGTGGCTGAGTCAGCAGCAGAGAGCGTCCCGCTGTGGTGAGACTGGCCTGCTGTCCCGGCAGCAGCGGCCCAGGCGCTCTGGGCTTCGGTCATCGCCAGTTTTGTTTTCTTGATAGAGCTCTTCAAAGTTATTTTTCTTAGACTTTCACTTACAGGAGTCTGTGTACTCCACCCAGCAACTTGACAGCAGGGTCCCTAATGTGTCCCCAGTGTGTACAATTCTCAGGAAATGTGCTGAAGAATGAACACAAGGAACACTAAGGTCCCATTCGTCCAGGCCTCTCAGTGACAGAGGAGTTAAGTGAGCTGCTATACTCTCTCAGCTGGTCACCTCAGGCCAACCCAGAAATGCTCACTGCACATTTCAGAACAGAAACAACTGCTAATGACTACACAAAAACATGAGTGCTGAGATCCAGGAAAAAATATTGTCTACAGTATCAACTGTGGGAAAGTGTATTACAAATAGACAGCAGAAATGTGTAGATGGTGAAGTATCTTGAGAACTGTTGAATGCAAACTTTGGTAAAAAGCAACAAGAAATAAAGCATCCCCAGTTCAGTGGATCAGTGCTTGAACATATGTAAGATGATTGCAGACATGGTACATTCTTTAACACCATACACAAAAATAAACTAAAAATGGATTAAAGACCTCAATGTAAGAGCGTGTGTTTTCAAAACAATGAAACCTTGTGCTCAATAAGAATGGGCCAGTTTTCCTTCAATACAGTCATTATTGATCAGTTAGTGACTTTCTCTCTTTATGAAGTTGTAAATATACTTAGAAACACTAGGGTTAATCAGGAACTAACTTTGAAAGGTAACTAAAAAGTAGAACACAAATGATGTTAACTGTTATATTAGTGTTCAAATATGTATGCATATGTCAAGGATGAATGGCCACGAGAATAAACACATGATTTGTGATTAAACTCTGATTCTTCGATTAATTCTATTGCTGTTAAATGTTATTTAATATTTTCCTCATAACTGAAAAGAGAATTAATTTAATCTTAACAAGAGTGCTAGTCCTGAAGAACTGTGTGTACCTGGACAGGAACATTCCAAGAATTCAGAGGCAGGCATAGGTTCGTTTTTGTTTTTCCACCAAAAACCAGTCGATATCTCCATGACTATGTATGAAGGTGGAAGATGATTGCAGACATGGTACGAGTCCCACTTTCAGAATGTGTTCAAACACCAGGGGCCTGTACAATCATTCACAGAGAGACAATGCCCAGCTCCCCAGAGATCCATGTATATGTCTACCCTCCAGAGGTTTCTGTCAAGTGTTGATATATTGTACAATTATAAGATGTTTGCAACTAGTCTACAATGATAATTTGCACTTGATAAAATAAAATCCATGTTTATAACATTGCCAATTATAGGACTTTGAAAGATTATATATTTTCAGAATGATTGCATTATTACAAATGTTTTACAGAATTCTGAACCCTTGGAAAGCTATTCTGCAAGACGCAAGGAGAGGAAAGCTAGATTTCCTTTCCTAAGAGCAAGGTTTGCTGTTAACTACACTGTAAAATAACTACTTTTAAATTTAATTGTTTGAATTCTAAATTGTGTTTTTGAAAATCAGTATCTTTTATAAGAATAGAAAAATTTCTCTACAAGACTCTTAAAATTCCATTTACCAACTATTTTATTTGAGATTTAATGTGTTTCCATTTTAAATGATATTTGACAAAATGATATCTATTTTGATTATTTTATTGGGGTCCTAATTTTATTCTAATTTAATTTTACATAATTCAAAACAATTCAAAATAACTCGTTATTACCAGATAAATCAGCATTTCCCAGAAAGTATTATAGGCTATATACACTATTGATAAATTTCAATTAAAATGTACTTATAAATACAAAAGAAAAATACAAACTGTCTTTATCTATGTGTTCTCATTATGCAGGAATGCATTTTAAGAAAGAAACGGTGCACCAGATGCAAGAGTATACCAGGAAGTTGCATGAAAATGCTTTTTATTTAATGATAAAAAATAGTATGATTCTAATTATTTTTACTTTTATAAAATTTTCATAAGCATATGTAAATTATATAGTAATTGTGTCATCACTGTGAACATTTTTGTAGCTTTCTTTCCTCTGAGTGTAAATGGATCTTATTAAATCCTGACAGTTTTCTATCAATAAATTATTATTAGTTTTTGATTTTCATGTTCAATAAACTTTGGCAAACGCTGCTACAGTTAAAAGAGATTCTCTAAACCAAAGGTCAAACTAGATTTATGGTTTACTCTGCCCCAATCGTAGGATTGGAAATGCTTGGCAGTTTCTGCAGTTGATGCTAATTCAGATGGGAGCTATATTCCAGTTATGCTAATTTGTGGTGATTTCTTGGATGAAAGAAGTCAGCACATGAATTCCCTTCTCAGCCTAGTAATAATTGCACATTTGGTGGCTAGGTTTATTATGAGATTCCTTAGAGTAATGTCATCAGTTTTACAGCTACGCAAGGTTTATTTCAAGGGGCAAAATTCACCAAAAGTTTACCTGCTTATTAAGTATAACCCTCAGCATATAGTGATAAGAAAATACTACTTTCTAGAGAAGGAGCTGCCAGACTTTTCTAAAGGGCCAGAGAGTGAATATCTTAAAATTTGTCATATGACCTCTGCTTTATCCATCAAGTTTGCCATTGTAGCAGGAAAGCAGCACAGATAAAATGTAAAAAAAGGAGCCGTGCTCCAAAAAAAACGTTATTTATACACACTAAAATGCGAATGTCATATAATTCTCAAATGTTGCAAAATATTTAAATATTTTTCAACATTTAAAAATACAAAAATCGTTTTTAGCTTGCAAGTCCTACAGCACAGGCTGGAGGCAGAATCTGGGCTCTTTCACACCAGAGATGAAGGATGAAAAAAGGGGCCGGCCTGGGCGTGTGTAGTTGGCTCCTGCCTTGTTGACAAGTGCCAGCCGTAGGCTCAGGACAGACAGCACAGGGGCCCAGCACATCCCGCTCCAGTTCTTTGGCCTCAGCCTGGAAGCCAGCAGAGTGAGAAGTGCAAGCACACCTACCCCCCAACCTTAGCCCAGAGCCCAGGGCGGCACCTCTGGCTGCTCCAGCAGGAAAAGAGCTAGCCGGGAACAGAGAAAGGGGGTGGAGCCAGATGGCAGGAAACCATACATCTCGTAAACAACAGGGGTCTGTAGGCAGACAAAGAAAAGCAGGAACTTCTGGACGTACAGAAAACCATGCATTTTGGGGTGAAAAGTGTCCTGGAGGCAAAGGAAGGTGGGAAAACTGGAATCTCAGGCCCCTAAATGTAACATTTTGCTCATTATGCCCTCATTACAATAAAATTAGCCTTGGAGATGAGAAGTTCCCATCATGCACCGGGGCCGGGAAACTTCCCACCAAAGCTAAATAAGGAGGAGACTCCCTCTTCCCCTCAGAAAGATGGAGCTGGGGTGAAAATCAGGAAGTGCGACCCCAAGCTCCAACCTCCCCAATCAATACTCCACCCCTTCATCTTGACGTCCCGTGTAAGCATCCTGTCCAAGAGGCTCAGCGCCGCTGCTCACCCCCGTCGGCCCTCTGTGCCCCAGAAGTCCTCGTTGTGCCTTCTCCTTCTCCCTGTTGTCTCTGAATTCTTCCTGCGACAAGATGAGAACCTCCGGTGGTGAGGAGGCGGCTGTGGATCCACCGGCTCTTCCTGCAGCTGGGCCGGCGGGTCTGGGAGGAGCTCCTCTGTGCGGGCGGAGCCCAGGGCCCCCGGCCGTGGCCTCTCTACTCCTTTCCCCGGGCTTCCGGGCGGGGCAAACGCTTCAGGTACTAGGAGCTCCGCTGCAGGGGCCCGGCCGGGAGCTGGAGGAGCGGCGGGAAAGGAGGGCCCGGCTCCCTGTCCGGAGCTTCCCGGAGGCCTCTGCCCATAGGCAGGGTGGCAGTAGTGGGGAGCGGGCGGGCGGCACCGCGCTCCTCGTCGAAGGCCTTCCGGCCCCAGGCTCGTCCCTAACGGGACCAAACACGTACCAGCTTCCTGCACTCGGACCGCTGCTGAGCTGGGCTCCTCTTCCACCCTCTGGCCACTCGCTCCCCCCTGGGCCTCCGCCTCCGCTCCTGAGGGAACTCGGAGCCCTGAGATGGGCCAGAGGAGAGAGGGGCTCAGGGTCCGCTGTCCCAGCAGCTCCTACTTTCCCCAGAGGGGCCTCTTCAGTGGCAGGGGTCCGTCCAGGAGCTGATGGGGCCAGGCACCAGAAGTGAGGTGCTGTCCTCCCACGTCCTGCAGGGTGAATCCAAGTCCCCCTAAAACAGAGTTACCTTACTGAGTTTACAGATGATCTCTCTATCCAAAACTTTCTTCCTTTTCTTTGTCACCTCTGACCTCAATGTTGTGCTAATGGAACACTCATCAAGCAGAGCCAGGTGACTACACTTCTGTTGTGAACATCATCAGTGTACCAGTTGCTCTGGTAGATGTCATCCTTCACTCCAAACTCAGGTTGTTTCTCCAGGGCAGGATGAGCTTAAAGACCCTTGAGCGGGGGACTACCTGACCTGAGAATCATAAACCAGAGACAGTCTGACTTCTGAAGCTATGATGAACAAATGTCGCTTATAGTATGGGATTAACAGTTACACAATTCTGTTCATAAAGAAAGGTAACTAACCAGGATTTACTGCATAGCACAGGAAACTATATTCAATATATTGTAATAACCTATAATGGAAAATTATATATATATATATATATATATATATAACTGAATCACTTTGGTATACACCAGAAAGTAACACAATATTGTATCAATAAGTCAATTATACTTCGATTTGTTAAAAAAGGAAAAAAAAGAGTCACAGACATGTCAAATGATGACGATTAATGGCAGCCTCATTTTTCTTCCCTTTAAAAAAGCCGCTAACTCAAAGGCCAAATTGGAGTGTATCTGTGGCTTGTCTCCCACTCCCTTGTTTGGAGATCTCTAAATAAACCCTTACTTTGATTAAAACACCTGCTGTCACAGTTGGGCTTTCTGCACCTCAGTCACATGATCCCTTACTCCATAAGAAGAGGACCTCAGGTTGGCAGTTCCAGGGCATGAAATGTCATCGACGGAGATGGTCTCTGAAGGGTGCAGGTCTGGGAACCTCCCAACTCATAGTCATGTCCGCAGGGTCTCCATGATGTTGGAGCTGCTGTCCCCACCCCCAGCAGGGGCGGCGCAATGGGTTTCGGAGCACCTGGGAGGAGCAGAGAGCTGTCGAGGCCCTCCTTGCTGTGCCCAGAGCATGTCCCTGTGCCCTGCCCTTGTAGCAGCCCCCGTGCACTAAATGAAAGCGGGCTTTAGTATCTGTAACTCATATTTTAGCTGTTCATTATATTCTGAAATGTTATAAAGAAACTCTTTAATTCTGTTGTCAATATAAATATTCACTAAATCAATCTATACTAGGAATAGAAAATAATTTTATTTGAACCACACTGAGGTCTATAGCTGAGGAGAGATACATTCTAGAAGGACCTGAAATGTGTTCAGTCAGACAACAAGATTGGGGAGGCTTATAAAAGCAAAAACCTCAAAATGACATAAGTTTATTGTCAAGAATTATATATATATATATATGTATTTTGATGTGATGGTAAATGGATTTGTTTCTTTCATTTCCCTTTCTGACCTTTCATTGTTAGTGTATAGAAATGCAACAAATTTCTGTGTTTCAATTTTGTATCCTGCAACTTTACAGAATTCATTGATGAGCTATAGTAGTTTTCTTGTAGGGTCTTTAGGATTTTCTAGGAATAAACCTACCTAAGGAGCCGAAAGCCCTGTACTCCAAAAACTATAAGACAGTGATGAAAGAAATCGAAGGTGACACAAACAGATGGAAAGACATACCATGGTCTTGGATTGGAAGAATCAACGTTGTTAAAATGACTATACTACCCAAGGCAATCTACAGCTTCAATACAATCCCTATCAAGTTATCAGTGGCATTTTTCACAGAACTAGAGCAAAAAACTTAAAATTTGTATAGAAATAGAAAAGACCCTGAATAGCGAAAGCAATCTTGAGAAAGAAAAACAGAGCTCGAGGAATCAGGCTCCTTGACTTCACTCTATGCTACAGTCATCAAAACAGTATGGTACTGGCACAAAAACAGAAATATAGAACAGTGGAACAGGATAGAAAGCCCAGAAATAAACCCACCTACCTATGGTCAATTAATCTATGACAAAGGAGGCAAGATTATAAGATGAAGGAAAGACAGTCTATTCAATAAATTGGTGCTGGGAGAACTGAATAGCTACATGTAAAAAAATATGAAATTACAACGTTCTCTAACACCATACACAAAAATAAACTAAAAATGGATTAAAGACCTAAATGTAAGATTGGATACTATAAAACTATTAGAGGAAAATATAGACAGAACACTCTGACATAAATCGAAGCAATATCTTTTACTATCCATTTCCTACTGTAATAGAAATAAAAACAAAAATAAACAAAAGGGAGCTAATTAAACAGAAAAGCTTGTGCACAGCAAAGGAAACCATAAACAAAATGAAAAGACAACCCACAGAATGGGAGAAAATATTTGCAAATGATGTAACTGACTAGGGATTAGCCTCCAAAATTTATAAACAGCTCATACGGCTCAATATCAAAAAAACAAACCACCTAATGAAAAGATGGGCAGAAAACCGAAATAGACATTTCTCCAAAGAAGACATACAGGTGGCAAAGAGACACCTGAAAAGATGTTCAACATGGCTAATTATTAGCGAAATGTAAATCAAAACTGCAATGAGACATCACCTCACACCAGTCAGAATGGCCAGCATCAAAATATGTTCAAACAATAAATACTGGAGACTGTGTGAAGAAAAGGGAATCCTCCTACACTGTTGGTGGGAATGTAAATTGGTACAGCCAAAAATGATACAAATAAACGTATTTACAAAACAGAAACAGACTCACAAACTTAGAAAATGAACTTATGGTTACCAGAGGGGAAGGGTTGGGGGATACAGATTGGGAAGTCGGGATGGATACATACACACTGCTATATTTAAAAAGATCACCAACCAGGACCTACTGTATAGCACAGGGAACTCTGCTCAATATTCTGTAATAAGCTAAATGGGCAAAGAAATGTGAAAAAAATAGATACATGTATATGCATAACAGAATCACTTTGCTGTCCATCTGAAAGTAATACAATATATTTAATCAACTATAAGCCAATATAAAATAAAAATTTACGAAAACAATTATAATTGGAGCTGGCAAGAGGTAAGGGTGCCTATTAAGAAAGGATTGGTTGGTGTTTGAAATTGTTGCATAGTTACAAGGGGAGACCTGGAGACCTTAAAGTTGCACGTGGCAGCTGCCAGCAGATACTGTTTTGAGAATGGCTCTTGCTGTCCTTGAGTCTGATACTGTAACAGGGAAGAACAATCTGACTTCATATTAGATCTGTTTTGTTTTTTTTTTTTACTTTAAACTATATAACCTACTGTTTTTGCTTCAAGTTAAAAAAGTTGCCTATAGCCTGAAATATACAGGATAGCCCATTCTCAATGCTCTGACCTTTAAGAGTATAACACTTTCTCATTCATATAAAGATAAAAAGTTGCAGAACAGAGAATAACATTTCTTTTGTTGGAGGTTTACAGGAACATCGTGACCTGACCTTCGTGGACAAAGGATTCCTGCGCCAACAACCAACCTCACCCCTCCTTAAGCTTGCCCTTACACATGCTTAACTGAAACCCTTCAGGGAGTTTAGAGTGTTTTAAGCATGAGCCCTCCCGTTCTCCTTTGCATGGCTCTGCAATAAACCTTGGTCTCACTCTGCATCAGGCATATGAACTTGTGTTCGCTAACAAAACAGGTCAGAAAACTCAAGTTTTCACTAATAAAAGAATGTGTTTGAAACCTTGTCTATAGTGGCCACCCGGTCCATTTCGAAAGCCTAAACCATAGTTGCTCCATTTGATTTTTAAATGCATTTTTATCTTTAATGCTTAATAGCAGATGTGCAGTGCATGTTGAATAGGCTACAAACAGGCTTTTTAGGATAGAATAAAGTTCAAGTCATGTATAAGCCAGAATGACTTCCCCATACCTTAATATATGAAAATTTCTTCCATCAGTGTAAAACAATTTTTTTTTCGAGTTGTGCAGAAAGGGTAGTTTGGTCAACAGAATAATGGCTCCTCAGAAAGCCTATGGTCTAATTCCCCAACATACAAATATATTATCTCACACAGCTAAAGGAACTTGTGTGGGTGTGATTAAATTAAGAATCTTGACTTGGAGAGGCTCTCCTGGATAAGTTTTGTGGGTGTAAAGCAATCACAAAAGTCTTCAGCTATGAAAGAGGAAGGACAGAGAGTCACAGCCAGAGAAGGAGGTGTGAGGACTGGGGCAGAGGTGGGAGTGATGTGATTGCCGGCGGGGCCAGAACGCGAGGAAATCATGTGGCCTCTACAAGCCGGTGAAGGCAGGGAACAGACCCTGCAAAAGATCCTCCAGAAGGAACAGACCTGCTGACACTTTAAAGCTAGAACAGTCAGATCTATTTTGGATTGCTAACCTCCAGAACTGTAAGAGAAGGAACTTTTGGTAATTTGTTACGTCAACAACAGAAGACTAATACAGGTATTTAAGTGTATCATTTGTATTTTTATAATTTTATTTATTTATTTATTTAATTTATTTTTGGTTGTGCCGGGTCTTCGTTGCTGCATGCGGGCTTCTCATTGCGGTGGCTTCTCTTGTTACGGAGCACAGGTTATAGGCGCATGGGCTTCAGTAGTTGTGTCACGCGGGCTTTGTTGCTCTGTGGCATGTGGGATCTTCTCGGACAAGGGCTCAAACCCATGTCCCCTTCATTGGCAGGTGGATTCTTAACCACTGCACCACCAGGGAAGCCCTAAGTGCATCTTTTTAAAAACAATGTATAACTCTGTTAGCGGAATGTCCTTGTATCTGGGTGTTAGAATGAGGAAGTGTCCCGCTGATTATGTTGCTCAGGAAATCAATGTAGGAGCCACCCTCCTAAGAGGGAGGGGGAGATGTGGGCAAATGCTGCGGATCCTCCTGACGGCAGGGGGGCTGTGAGAAGAGGAAGTTCAAGGGGCCAAGCAGGGAGGGGCTGTGGGCCTTGCTTAGAGCCTCTGTGGGCATCTCTGCTGAAAAAGGAGGCCTTCCTGAGGTCTGTGCATTCGCACCTTAACCAGCAGCTGAGAACAGCCCCCAGAAGTTGAGGGGTGAATAGAAGTGAACCAGGACTTCCGTGGTGGCCCAGTGGTTGGGAGTCCACCTGCCAGTGCAGGGGACGTGGGTTCGATCCCTGGTCCAGGAGGATCTCACATGCTGAAGAGCAGCTGAGCCCGTGAGGAACAGCTGTGGAGACCGGTGCGCCTAGAGCCAGAGCTCCGCAACGGGAGAAGCTGCCGCGGTGAGAGGCACACGTGCTGCAGCGAGGACCCAATGCAGACAAAAAAAAAAAAAAAATATATATATATATATATATATATATATATATAGAGAGAGAGAGAGAGAGAGAGAGAGAGAGAGAGAGAGAACCATGGGAATTAGTTAATTAACTAATTAATTATTAAAATGTTTCAGTTTTGTTTCTTCCTCTTCCTCATTACACTTGATAGAAAGTGACAGCTGTGTTTTATTTAATGCTATAACAATCTTTTATATATATATACTTTTATTATTATTTATTTTCTTATTTATTTTATTTTTGGCTGCGTTGGGTGTTTGTTGCGGTACGCGGGCTTCTCATTGAGGCGGCTTCTCCTGTTGTAGAGCAAGGGCTCTAGGCTCTTGCGCTTCAGCACTTGTGGCTCACGAGCTCAGTAGTTATGGTGCGTGGGCTCAGTAGGTGTGGCCCACGGGCTTAGTTGTTCCGCGGCACATGGGATCTTCCCAGACCAGAGCTGGAACCCGTGTCCCCTGCATTGGCAGGCGGATTCTTAACCACTGAGCCACCAAGGAAGCCCTATATAGTCTTTTCTTTTTCAAAAGATTAAGCAAAATATGTGGGAGACTTTTCACAGTTCCTACCCCAAACCTGAATTAAAGGTGCTTGTGTGAGGTGTGGCTCATCCATTTACACATGAGGATGTTTCTAGGAAATACACAAGCTGGTCCTGAATTACACAAACATTCCCATCCTAGCTGTACCCCTTCCTATTTGTGTGATGTTGGACAGGTCACCTAACCAACTCTAGCCTCACTTTCCTTACTTCTAAAGCAGAGATGACCATACTACTATGTCATAGAGCTGTGTGGAGAATTACTTGAGATGATTTATTTATTAGCACTTATCTAAGACCATGCAGCAAACACAGTAACCCCAAAGAATGATTGGAGATAATTGTGTCAATTGTCTAAATAGGTCCCAGGGTGGTCACTCTTAGTGCTGGATTCTGGTCCTGCTTTGGACCCTTTTCACCTCTCACGGTCTGTTTCTACCTCTCCATCCCCCTCCACAATGACCTAATAACTTCCAGCTGAAACTCTGTTTTCCCTTGTCTGTGGTTAGAGTGGTGGTTGGGAAGCAGCCTTCTGTGCCCACCTGAGCCCTTACATGCAAGATCTTGTTTAATTCGCTTAACATAATTGGTAATATTTTTATTATTTTCATATTTAATGAGCCTGTTTTGTTGGGCAGAGTATCTTGGTAAATTTTCCATGTTTACTAGAAAAAAATATTTTATTCTGCAATTATTAAGTGGAAAACTATAAATGTTCATTACTTCAAGATGAATAGTGTCACTCAGATCTTCTATATACTTACTGATTTCTTTTTTTCCTCTGGTCTAGATGCTATAACAACAAAGTTGAATTTTCATTATATATTTTCATTTTTTCAACCTCTTTGTGCACCATACACTTTTCTATTCTATCCTAGAAGTTGACTGAAAGTATATAACTTCATTTATAGGATGTCACAGGCAATTATAAATTATGCTCATTAAAGTAGAATGAATATATTAAAAAGATAAACCAGTTTATTAACTGATTTATTAACCATTTTATTAACTAATTTATAATGTGGTTATTATTTGTCATTTTAACGTTAAAAACCCTAATTCTCTTCTGAGTGTCATTATTTATAAATGAGGGTAACCCAAGCCTTTATAAGAAGTTTATGAAATTTCTCTTCCTCATCTTGTCAATCAATGTTCCCAAGGAGAATTTTCAATTACTATAAAGAAAGAACAGAACATCAATTAGTGGCCAACTTCTGTTTTCCATTCAAAATATTGCTTGTACTTCAATCATAAATATTGACAATATTTACTTTGGTTGTTTCCCCTTGATTATTGATATACCTGAAAATTATATTGAGGGGTGACAGAGCTCCTTATGTTTGAGATTATTAGAAGTCTAAGGATAATACAAAAAAATTAAAACGTACACTTTCACTGTGTTCCTCCGTTCATAGCCTGTGTGTCTGTAGGCACCAATATCCTCACACAGTGCTCGCATGTCTTTTCTTTAATCCCTTCAACTGACATCAATTTATAATCTAAACATTGTCAGAAAACATTGTCATTAAATATAAATTAATAAATAAATAAATAGCAGCTGTCAGGCACTGAGGTGGAGGGAGGATCTGCACAGCTGTCACCTCACAGCCCAGAGAGGATTTGTCTTCAGGTAATTAGCCTCCCTTCCCCATGAGAAGGTGTCAGTAAGGTCCCCTCGAGGGAATGAGATCGGTGTGAGACTTGTAGGATGTGCAGGTGATGAGAAAGATGAAGAGTATTCCAGGCAGAAAGGACAGGAGCAGGAGTTGGAAAGAGCCCGGTGTGTTCTAGGGTCTGAGAGGAGGTTGGCATCATCAGATGCAGGGAGCGATGAGGAGAGGTTCACAATGTGGGTGGCAGAGATGGGCAGGAGCCCCATGGGGCGGGGTGTTATCAAGGATCTGTGGATAATGGGTCCTCTGATTTTCATGATATTATTCTCATGTGTCTGTTTGAACGCTTATTTTCTATTGCTAAAAAAGAGAGACAGAGAAACAAAATTAAGGAAAAGAATATGGAAGCTATATCTGCCCATATGCAAGAACACACAACACTCTGAGCCTGAAACCTGAGGGGCTGGTCAAAGAGTGAATCAGAAAATGAGAACCTTGCCCTCCCAGCATGCAGAAAAAGCAGCTAGTAAGACACCACAAACAGCCTCAATTCAACTAGTATTTAAGATTTTGTCTGGGCAGGTCCCATGTTAGACACGGAGTGGCATTCCGAGTAGAGTGGCCACAGCCCTGGTCTCTGGTAGAAATTGGGAGGGGACACCAGGGGAGGAACCTAGCAGAGGATGAGAGGAGAGAGAAGTAAGAGAAAACCTTCGGAATCTAGCATTGTTGTTGGAATGCAGACGCTCAAATACAGTAAAGTCTGAAGAAAGGATGCTTGGTGGGGACCAGGGAGGTGTGTGCACCTGTGCGTTTATGTTTAGGAGATGGGCACGTGCAGAGCACAGGTGAGAAATGTAGTTTCTAAAATTGAGATCCTCTGCACTTTTCTTACCCTCTGGCCTCCAAGCTTAGTGATAATTATCTTTGTCTTCCCATTAGAATCACCCAGGGAGATGAAAAACATACGTCACAGAGGACTCCACCTCACAGACATAGAATGTAGAGCAGAATCTGTGGCAGTGGGACTGGATGGCCACATATGTAAAAATTTGCCTGAGATTTTTAAATTGCACATCGAGCTGAGAACCACAGCCCTTGCTTGTGCATTGGAAGAAAGTCTAAATTGGTGGAGCTTAAATACTAAGTACTTTTTTAGATATTCTTATTTTTTCCCAAAATTTTAATAAAGAAACTCAAAATACACATTGCTGTCACTAACTGAAAGAACACATTGGAGACTCAGGCTAAAAGTGGAAAGATCAGTTCGCATGTTTTAATGCTAATTGTATGAGAAAAAAAACAACTTTAATAAGTATATTTATTTTTGATGCATTAATTGAATTAGCCAGAGGAAATGTGTAAAACTAGACAAATTTTATTCAAAACTATTTTGAGTTTATGATTGTAATCTGAAGATTGTCTGGGCCTTACCTCTGCAATAATAAAGTAATAAAAAAGTAAGTTTTTATTGATCCTCCCAGCTCTCAAGTGCACTGGCCATGCCCAGCAGAGGCTCTCAGCTCTCATGGTCCGTGGGTCCTTACCCTCACCAGCATCCCTTAGGATTCTCGGAGACGGGCTCTTACACCACACCTTAACCACTTTCATTGTTTACCCACGACCTGCTCTGACTTGACTGTCCCTCCAGCCTTGGCCGATGCTCGTTTCCGCTTTGTCAGCGCCATGCTGCTCCCGTCCGGAGCAATCTTCCAGGGATCCCTTGCCTGGGGGCTGAACTCTGCCCTGACACTTGAGGCCCCCTCTCCCTTCCAGACATTGTTGTCACTGTTCCTGTCACGCTGCTCCAGACCCACCTCCCCAGCAATTCCTCCTGCTGCCTCACGTGCCTCTGGGGCTGGTGAGCCTGTCACACAGGGAGGCTGCTCAGAGCTGTCGGTTCAGCTCCTGCTGCTTCGTTTACCACCGGCATCATCTATATCTGGAACTCCAGTTTCTGCACTGACCACACGGGCCACTGCGGCCTCTAAATTGCTCCCTAGTTTCTTCCCGGCTCTTATTTGAACATCACGCGCACTTCCACATTGTCACTAGGTCCACGATGTTTTTCTGTGTCGTGTCTCACAAAATGACAAGGCTCCAGGACTTTCCTTTTCCTGCTGAACTAAAAATATTTTTCCCTTGCCTTTTTTTGCCTTTATTAGAGGGTCCCCCGGCATTACTGATAGCTTTATTCTCACTTCACATTTAGATTGTTTGGGTCAGCCTCATGTCAATTAACTGCCACCAGGTTTGTCTAGAGCCACTGAACACCTCTGGGCTTTGGCCTTGTTCCCAGGACTGTTCCATGAAATCACACTCATTTCCTATGGGGGACTCTATCAGAGTCTCAGCAACCATGCTTCTTTTGTTCACTTCCTGTCCACAGAGTCATCAACTATGCAAGGACAGTCTGAATCCTCATTGTGGACACAGGGCTAGGAGGTGGCGTTTAGGCAAATCTTAATCCAGAGCCGCCATTCACCCCACTTGAGAGCCACTGTCCCCTGGAAAGCGTTCTGCTACATCTATAGTAACTAGCTTTGAATTATTTTACTTTGCCTTTTTTTTATCACTAAAATCATTTCACAATTTATAATGCTTGGGACATAAATTATTTAGAATATCTTTTAATTTCAAAATGAAATTAGATCAACATCCTCACTTTATGGTTGGGGGAAAAAAATCTGAATTTCACAGAGGTTAAGTTTCAATTCAACTAATTTTTGCCTGAGCATAAGCAAGAATTTTATGTTAGTCACTGAGAAATTCTAAGGTCAATATAATATAAAATGGTTTTGATTCTGAAGGAATTCACACCCTAGTAGGGGAAAGACAAATACCAGTAACACAATGTAGAATAGGGTATGAAATGAAGCACAGAGGACAGTGATTAATTTTGTCAAGGGTCAGGGAGGTGATGAAAGTGTTGGAAGAAGTGATAGTTTAAAAAAAAAGAAGTTATAGTTTAATTGAGACTTGATGAGTAAGGGACACTGTAGAGGAATGGAGAGAGTGTGAAAGGCAGAACGAATCTCTTGAGAAGAGAGTCATTGTGGAAAGAATTCTGCACAATGGAATAATTGGTCACAGTGAGTCCCCGGGTAAGCAGGGTGGTCATGAGAAGCCTGAGAGACAGGGAGCCTTAGACAGCCAGCGAGCATCAGACTGTTCTCTGGGCCTCAGTGTCTGCAACAGGGGGGCAGTATGATCAACCTCATGGTTCAGAAGAACAGCCTCATAGCCATGTGAGGGGTATATTGAATCAGGATAGAGAGGAAGGAAGCAGAGTGGTTATGAGTGTGTTGGAATATTATTAGGAAAAATAATGCAGTTTTGCAGGAGGGAATTAAATGATATTTTGAAGGAAAAATTCTTAAGAATTATCTGTGGTCCTAAAATCCAGGTCTGAAACTATCTCTCCAAAATTCCACCATTTTGCCTCTTCCTAATTTTTTTTTTCTATAATGATAGTGGTCTGTGTGTGTAGAGAAATTTCCCTTCTAGGCCACATGGTAAATATCTCATATCCATGATCTCCTCTAATCTTCTCTATAGCCCTGTGGATTAGGTCATACCACCATTGCTTTAAAATGAGGAAATTCAGACTTTGAGAGGTTAAGTTAATGTGTCCTGTGTCACAGAAGAAGAGAAAGTCAGAGCTGGGGGTGACCAGATAGCCTATCATAGTACAATAACCTGGGTAGCTACTATTATTATGTAACAAACAGTATAAGTGAAGTAAAACTACCTCAAAAATGACATTCTTATATATCTTACAGCTCTGCCTTGGTAAAACCCTGCCACTCAAGCAAAATATACAGCTTTATTTATCGAAAATGTCCAGTGTGGGCAATAAATATTGATTTTCTTGTTTACACATCTGGTAAGTGACCATTCACCAGCTCTGTGAGTGGTCTTTCATGGTCCCTTTGCTCAGACGACTTGCCCCAGGAGCAACAAAAGGGATTTAGCTCACTGACCCTCCTGCCCTCAGGAGGGTTTGGGTCATTCTCCAGATCCTCTTTCTCTACTTCCATGCCATCTCCTTAACCCACTTCCTCTGATTCCAGTGATGCAGGTTGGTGTATGATCCAGTATTTCTTATCTTCATCTCTCAGCTGAACTGGCCTTAGAAATTCCTCTTCCTATTTGTGCATATGGTGAAGTCCCAACCCAGATAACATGAGGAATGCAAAGATGATACATATCCGTGTGCCCGCAAAGAGCTTGCAGTACAGTGGGGACGTGAGCCACGTGGCTGCTAACACTGCAGAGTCAAGAGACTTCCTATCACAGGAGGCTCATAAGTAAAGGTGTAAATATACACAAAACCGACCATTGTTAATTCCCCTTCAGAACAAATTTGGTTATGAATAGATTAAAACATGATTGTTTATTCTATAGCAGAAAAATCCATGTGTGTGAAACTACATCATTTATATTATTATATCACTACGGCTCCTGCTAGGAGAGAGCCTGAAGCAGGAAATCTATGGCAGAACAATGGAAAGGGTGATCACGATTAGTGAGTCTAGTTTTGCTTCAGTCCATTTTTAGGCTCAGCAATAAATTTTGCTTTGGGGATGTGTGTGATATCCAGGGATGTGTAAAATAATTTTTCATATTCTCTTACTTCCAACAAATAATCAGTATTCAAGAAAGGGAAGAACTCAAAATTTTAAATCTATGAATCAGACACTTGCCATTATCATGAATTCCAGGGAAACGTCCACCCTGGGAGAATCTGCCTAATTGAGCAGAAAAGCTACAAGGCTCCTGTCTCCTCTCTGCGTTCAAGTCTGTGTGAAAGATCAAGTGAACTGTCCCTGGGTACCTTTATATTATGCTCACCTTAGATCGTGTCCCCATATGTCCCAGTGCTCTGAGGCAAGGAGTGCAGACAGATGAATCTAGGGAAGCAATCGAGTCTCCCCTTAGCCAACAGGATGGCCTAGGCTGTCCACATAATCACACCTGTCTTCTGCCCCTCTCACGATCTGGCCAGGAGTTTTAGGTGCAGGGATCCTGTTCATCATGTCAGCCCTGAGTGACACCAAAGATCGGGGAAAACAGAAGACTGAAAGGGAAGCAATCCAAGTGAGGGGAATCACACCATGATGAGCTTATTACAGTTTGTCTTCACTTGCTAGAAAAGGATTGAAACTGAGCCCTGTGTGGTTAACAGAAACTGGCGCCCAGCAGATTTCTTGATCTTGTGTCAAAGCTTGTTAAACACCCCTCTGCTTGTAACCTGCCTTCACTGAGCAAGCTCACTTTAACTATTTTGTGGCAATTGGCATACCCTCCAAGATGCACACCGAGATGAAAGATGTGGCCCCAGTTATTTCCAGGAACTTGGAGTCAGCTTTGTCTAACTCAAGTTTGAGCTGGAAAAGACTTGTTGGGACCACTGCCCCCAAACCTG
>NW_021703334.1:227873-228428 GCF_005190385.1 Monodon monoceros | reverse complement strand
GTGGGGGGGGGGGTCGGGGTGGAGCTGAGGGCACGGCACGTCAGCATACCGAAGCGTCCGGAACCCCGAGGAGGCGGGCAAGGAAGGGAGGTGTCCCCGGGACAAAACCTTCCCTCCCCCGTCCTTAGGGTCGATGGCCGGGCCTGAGAATGCCATGGACACGAGACGGATTTGTGAAACCAGAATTCCAAGAGAGGGGACCTGGCTGGCTGAGACCCCAAAATGAGTTTCTTTGGGGTTCGTTAGGGCGGCAGGCCAGGAGACACCCACCGTGTTCCACCCGACTCCCAAATGGGGCGAGTTTATCGAAGAGAAAAAAAAACAAAGCCAAACCAAAAGGAAACACACACGCAAACAGAAACCCCACCAAAACACACACACACACGCACACGCACACGCACACACACCACAATTCTGGGTGCGCTATCTCCTGTCCATGATTTCCCGTGCCTTTTGGGCATGGCCGATAGAGATGGACATGAAACGGCAGGACAGCAAGCTGGCATCTCGGCCGGCCTAGAGAAGTTTCCCGAGTGAAATATCAGAACCAGGGCC
>NW_021703334.1:146346-227773 GCF_005190385.1 Monodon monoceros | reverse complement strand
GGGGGGGGGGCGCAGAGAGAGGCGGGGGAGGGGGGCCCACGTGACCTGGGAGAGAAGCGGGGGCAGGGGGGGCGCTGACCGACCTCGGTTCACCCCGTCCCCCTCCGGCCGAGAACCTGCCTTCGCTTCCTGCCCTCAGACGTGTGAGAGGAGGATGTTTCTTTCCAATAAATACCAACATATCATTTCAGCCTGTTTGTGTGCTTCTTTTTGTGTGTTCGTTTTCTGGACGAGGCCAAAGAACCCTTCCAGTGAGTGGAGGCGTGTGTACAAAGGAGGATCTGACAGGACGGGAGGGTGCGGGTCAGTCCATGTGCCAAGAAATCCAGAGAATCTGTCGTAGCTGAGACTCGGGCCTTTTGCAGAAATAGGCCAAGAGAGTTCAGATTGGATCCTTCACTGCCAAAATAGTCATCACAGCGGTTTCCGGGAACTGGCGCTTCAAATTCAACCAAACATTTAAATCGAATTAAAAGAAATCCATGTCAAACTTTTCTCAAATACTTTGATGTACATTCCCAAACTCATTTGATGAGTCCAGCATTATCCTGATACCAAACCTAGATTAGAACACTACAAAAAAAAAATAAAACTGTCAAGTATTACTGATATAGATGCAAAAATTCTCAGTGAAATACTAGCAAAAAGAATTCAGCAGTATATTAGTGGTCGTACTTTCTGTTTTTCCAAGTCATCGGGAGGTGGGGAACGACACGGATGTACTCAGAGGGCGCTTGGCCTTCCCTGGTCTCCGCGCTGTATCCTGAACTTATTCACGAATTCTTTATGTCTCTCGCCGGAGTGGAGCCTGGGCCGGATGGCGAAACGAGGAGGCACTGGGAGGGCGACCGCGGGCCTTCCCTTCCTCCTGCCCACGGGACGATGACGCCCCGACCCACAGGCCATCCGGCGGTGCGTCCTCGCCGCCTTGGGAGCCCGGGTCCATACAGGTGCCGTCGCGACACTGGGGCTGCTCTCCGGGGGCCACTTTCGTTTCTGAACGTTCCACAGGAAGCGGTCACAGATCTCCGTAGATGGGATTCCCCTGCATTCAGGCTGCGTCTACACTGGCAGCGCCCGGCGTCCTGTCTCCTTTTCGCCTCGGCGCAGCTCTTGTGTGTTGACAGCACACGCAGGTCCCCTCACTGCGGGGGACGACGCGGAGTGTCGGGGGCGAGCGAGGAGTACGCTCCAGGAGCGGCGGCCGTCCCACCTGGGTCTCGGTGGTCGGAGCCCCTAACAAACGTGTGGGAAACGGGGTGTGGCCTGGGCCATCCGCTGGTGGTCTGGAGGAGCCTTGAGCCGGGACACAATCCTGGTTGGGAGCGGTTGTCTGAGGCTCCCCCACGGAATAAGCTCTCTCTCTCTGGATCCTGGGAACGGTCTCTGGACCGGCGGGCAGGCACCCTGGACCGAGCAACGCGACGGATGGCGCCTGGGTCAACCGCAGGAGTTAGGGCGGAGGCTGTTCGCCTCTGCCCTTGCTAGAGGGGGATTCTTGTCGCTGAGGTTAGCAGCAGTGGAGTTTCACCTGGTGGCTCCTGCAGCAAGGTCGACCAGATGGCTTGGCAGCTGTATGGGGAACGCAAAAAATATGCATTGGATTAATAAGTTTTTATTTTATTCTTTCACTGTAAGACTCACAGTAGACTCACCACAATGTAGGCATTAATGAAATAAGAAATCCTGAGATTTTCGTAATGAAAATTACCATTGTTTTTGTTATTCAACACTAGTGTAATTATTACCATTGTTTGCAGTTAATTTTAAGAACACTGACTAAAGTTTTTTATCCCCAGAGTATTTGAAGATGTTGAAAGAGGGTTTCCAGAATACAGAATTTTCTATATATGCCTGGGAGTCAGGGAAGTCCTCCGCCTAATCACGAGGTCCTGCCCCGTCCCCTGGAGCATGCAACCTGGAAAGCCTGACGCAAATCTGTGTAGCAACAGACCCCAAGGGTCAGTGCTTTTTCAACGACTGACAACTTCCTCATTTTTCATCCTTTGCACTCAGAACCGAATGTAGGAAATCCAAATATGTTGTGCTAGGCAGTCATGTGGGCTGCCCCTCTTCCTGTCCGGAACCTCCAGCTTCCTCACATCACAACCTTCTTTTTTGCCACCAGAAAGCACTTCTGCGTGGGCTTGAGTCAGTGTAACGTGAAGTCTTTCCTCATGTCTACAGAGCTTAGTAGAGTGAGAGTGAGAACCAACCAATAAACAAACAACTCAGGATCATATGTGTTTTTGATGTTCTTTTATAAAAATCACATTTACTCATGATGATTTCTAAAGTGATATAGATACACATATCATAAAATTCACCCTTTCATAAGTGTACATTCAGTGATTTAGAGACGACATAGAAAGTTCTACAACCGTCATCAGTACTAATCGAGAACATTCCATCATCTCAGAAAGAAATCCAGACTTCATTATACAACAACTTCCCCTTCCCCCTCTTCCCCACTAGACCTCAGCAACCCACTGTGTGCTTTTTGTCTATCGATTTGCCAGTTCTGTATATTTCAAGTAATTGGAATTACACAATTCTGGCCTTCTCTGTCTGGCTTCTCACACTTAGGGTCATGTTGTCGAGGCTCATGTTTTAGCCTGTGGTTCATTCGTCTGTTTCACTTAAGATTTTGCCGTTCTAGGGCTTCCCTGGTGGAGCAGTTGTTAAGAATCCACCTGCCAATGCAGGGGACACATGTTTGAGCGCTGGTCCGGGAAGATCCCACATGGTGCTGAGCACCTAAGCCCATGCACCACAATTACTGAGCCTGCACTCTAGAATCCGCGAGCCACAACTACTGAAGCCTCCAAGAGTAGAGCCCATGCTCTGCAACAAGAGAAGCCACCGCAATGAGAAATCCGTGCACCACAATGAAGAGTAGCCCCCGCTTGCCGAAACTAGAGAAGGCCCGCGCATAGCAACGAAGACCCAACACAGCCAAAAAAAGTAAGTAAGCAAGTAAGTACGAATTTGCCATTCTAGACCATTAAGATATACACACGTACACAGACACTTTCTATCGTTTTTTTAAATGTGAAAGATACAGAATATATACATTCCATCATAACCACTTTATGCACAGAGGTCCATGGTATTACGTCAAGTTTTTCTGCAGATCCGCAACTTGCTCCACCATCCTACAGCAGCCACGAGGCTCAGCGGACACGAGCGAAGTTCTGTTGTCTTTTCTCACAACCCCACAAACCATCCACCCTGACAAGGACTCCACGAATGGGTGCCTCATGCTGGCAGCCAAAGAAGAGAGCACCTGTGCAGGGGGTGGGGGAGTGGTGGCAAATGGAGAGAGAGACAGAAGGAGAGAGAGGTGGCAAAAGCCTAATCCCCCAGAACCCACAGTCTCCCAACCAAGTACAACTCACGTGTCCTCAGACTGGTGTGGCCGTTTATGATGGCATCCACGGGGGAACACTGCCAGCCAGGCTGCGCTCCCCAGTGTGCTCTGAGCCCTGGGCTCCCCAGGCTCCTGTGAGTCGGCTGCTTCTGTCACACCCTTCAGCCCTCTGTGGACCAAGCACTCAGGCTGGGACTTTTGATTTCCCAGGGGACTGTGCACACTCAGGGGGTGTGGCCAGTTGCAAAAGGTCAGGACCAGCCAATAGCAAAGTCCTGTCCCCTGTATTTCAGTGCAGCCCTGACACCACCCACCCTTCTCCTACTCACTCTTTCATTCCTCTATGAAAACATTCCACCACCATATTGCAAGCTGGGGTTTCGGGGAGAGCAGTGACAGGGGACATCAAGAGCTGAGCATCTCAGAGTGAGATGCCAGGAACTCATCCAGGCTCCACCTCAGCCAGCATAACTGTCAGATTTACTTAGAGTTAGGAACAGAGGCTGCAAAGGCACTATTGACTTGATGTAGGCCATGCAGAAAGCTTAGAACTGAGGTCTGGTGGCCGGCAAATCTACCAAGGAGAAACAATGAACCCCAGGTAATCATAATCAGGTTGGTTACAGGCAAAGAGGGAGGAATGTGTCCTGGTGGGGGAGGGGTGAAAACTTCCTCTGTTTCCGCTTCCCCACTTCCCACTGCCCAGGGGCCCAGACACGGGGCCACGTCCTCCTCAACACCATGTGCTCCCATAATGTCTTCTCCTGGCTCAGGCACCACAGAAGGGCTCCTGCCTTTAAGGTTCTCAATACTGAGAGGTACAGCCATGAAATGTCTTCAAAGTGTAAACAAATTGAAATGAAAGGTAACAGACCTCCAGACTACTGAAGTGACAGAGGAGGTGAGGGTGAAATAAGGCCCCTTAGGCTCCTGGTCCTGGAATGAGGGAGGAGGAGGAGGAGGAAACTGACCTTGAGTGAACTTGACTTACACATGGCCTGTGTTTAATCCTTTCACTGTTCAGTCATTTAGCCATCACCACACATTTACGAGCTCCTCTCTGAGTCTCGTCCAGTGTCCTCAGAGTTCACAGGCTGGAGAGGTAATCAAAGCATGATCACAGCCTTGGGGTGTTGCACAAGGGGCCCAAGGCAGCAAGAATGGGTGGCCATCAGCATGTCTTCATGGATGAGGCAACATCTGAGCTGGGTCTCCAAGGATGAGTTCTCCTTTCGCCAAAGTGGCACTGAGCAGGAAACACACAAGATGAATGAATAAGGGAATGAAGGAATAAATGGGCATGCCTCTAACACCACACAAGGATGGCAGCCCACCAAGATGGTGGCTTGGGAACACAGGGTGCACTGGGGGAAGAGTTGGGAGAGGCTGCAGCGTCATGCCTTCCTCACTCCCTATATGGGCTTTGCTGCCGCAGCGACCTGTGCTCTACGTGCTCAGGGTGACATGTCTGTCCTCTGGTCTGGGATCCCGTTGCTCTTTACCAGCAACGACCACATGTGGTGACACATGTGTATTTGTCTGCCACATGAAGGGCCTTTGCGAGGAGGGAAAGTTTGGGGTGCATCCCAGGATTTAAAAGAAAGAGAGGATTGTGGGGAGTCCTGCAGCAGTGGGATCATGGTGCAAGCTGCTGGGGTGGGGTGAGGCAACAGCCATTCCTGGAGCTTGGGGGACGCTTTAGTGGCTTTCTTAGCAAAGGGACTTCCAAGAAAAAAAAATATAACTCAGTTTCGGCTGCACTGACTTTGAGAAGCTTGGCGGACCTTTGGGCAGAGACCTCTGGAAGGAGCTGGACATAGAAGATGAAAGTGTGGGAGGGTGTCATGATCAGAACTCATGACCCAGACGAGATGGGAGGAGGTGGAGTGGAAGGACACCGAGGACACAGAGGAAGTTCATGAACTGGGGTCATCAAAGTGGAGACCCCTCAAGTTAATTCCACTGCCTGCTAGCTCCTCACAGAGTGCTGGGCCCAGGGAGGCCACTCAATAGACATGCACGGAGTTGACCCAAAGTCACCAAAGTTTTCACGTTGAGTCACTGGAATAGAATATGCTGAATTCAACAGATTGGTGGTGAGGCTTTTATGTTAGTGAGCTAAGAAAGTGAAACGAAGAATACAAATAGAAGCAAAATGCAGACTCAAGAGAAATCTAAGAATCCACACTAGTAACTAAGACTCTCAACATGCAGCCCACTGTGGCCTCAGGGCCTTTGCACTTGCTGATCTCTCAGCCTGGAACACTCTGCCCTCTCAATTGTTGCTCACTGAACACACTCAGAAATTTGCTCAACCTTCCTTCCTGACTATTTCTCTCCAAGATACATATCACCATTGGACGTTGTGTCCATTTTATTTTTTTCTGTCTCCCCCACAAGTCTGTCGCCTGCATGAGAATGGGGACTCCCTCCTTTTTCATCACCCACTGCTACACCTCAGTGTCTGGAACAGGCCTGGAACTCAGTGGGAGACAGCTCGGTATCAGCGAGCTTATGCCAGATGGAGAATGAAGGGTTTAGAGGACACTCGGCTGCAGGTCTTGGTCTCTTGTTCTGCATGTATCTCACTATTATAATAAAGAGTCAACATCAGGCCCAGGGAAAGCAGCTGCTCGGACTTGGGGAAAATCCTATTTATAACCCGCACCTCCTGCGCTGAGTTCATACGGGTGGACGTCAGGTCCCAGGCTCTCACAGGCATCTCCCTTCCTCCGACCATCTCCTCGCATTTCCCTGAGAAACCCTGGCTCAGAACATCCACCAGTCCCTCCACTTGGTGGGGCCGGTGCTGAGCCATCAATATTTCCAGCTGACAAAGCGTTTTGTCTGTGCTGTGGAACATAGAAAACTCTCTCCTCCACCTTTGTCCCATCTGAGCCTCACCTTCCTCTTGGGCACACCTGCACCCGGTGGGATTCTGAGTTTTTGTTCAGCAGGTGAGAACCCGCACATGGCAGGCGCTGAGGCTCCTCCAGCCATCACTGTGCACCCGAACCTCCATGACGAGTCCACAGGCTGTGTGAGCAGATGGGGTCCCCCCTGCGGACTTCCCCCGGGCTTGGCCTGTACCTTCTTCCTCCCCAATCCAGAACCAGAACAAGGAGACTGGCCGTGGCTCTGAGTGTGGAAGGGTAGGAGGGTACAAGAGGGTCCAGTACACTGTGATTCCGGTGAGGGTTACCAGCGGTGTAAGAGGGACAGCGGGGCGGCTTGGCCTGCTTGGTGGCCGGGATCTAAGACTGCTTACAAGCTGCAGCTGCACCTGCCAAAGATGTTGATGGTGACAAAGTGCTCCTGCCTGTGTAGGTGCCAGAGCCACTCACACAGCTCTCTCGGAACCAGATCCAATAAACACCCGCGCTGATTGGCAACAGGGGAAGGGCTGACTGTGATCCAGGAAACTCCCCCTAACCTCCGGGGCACATTCTGACCGGGTCTCTGAAGATGCTAAAAAGTTCTGCTTTGGCTAAGAAGACACTGGAAGATTTGAATACTGGCTTCTAAGGTACATTTTTGGTAACGTAGAAAACTGTATTATTTCAAAATTTAAAGCCTACGTTATGATTTTTAGAACCAGATTACTTAGATGACTACTAAAATATATAGTGCAGGCATAGATGAAAATAAAGACTATGTTGTTATAAACGGTTGTAACATCAATTTGCATTTTCCTATATTTTATATTATAGTATAAAACTGGTGTTTCTCTCTCTCTCTCTCTTTCTCTCTTTCTCCCTCTCCTTCTCCCCAGGTTTAAGATGTGTGTCACCATGTGCTAGGTGCCATTTCTCCTGCACCATGTACACTTCATTGTGTAGGAGAAGTGACATTTGCTCACAAGAGTGTTAATGTGGAGCTGAGGCGCGCGCGGACTGGGGCACTGCGATGTGGTGAAAGAAGGAAGGCACTTGGCCAGGGTGGATTTGCCCTGGCCTCTGGGCTCCTGCTTTGCCCACACACTTGGGGTGCCCTGGTTCACTCTTGACCCAGTAACAGGGGTCAAAAGCAGCAGTGCAGGCAGCCCCAGCCAACACCTTCCATATACTTCTCTCCATTTACATCATGGGCAAGGCGTTCCCTCAAAGATCTTCAAAGTTCTGGGCTCTTCTGATTTATTTCGTCTTCATGAGTCTTCTTGCCAGTGATGTCACTAATTAATTAGCCTATACATTACCAATTTTAACATATATTATTGGAATATAAATATTATTGTAGTATTGCTATACTTTATATTATTTATATATTATGTTTATATAGTTGTAATAAAGTAAATTAATAAATATAGATCAGTTAATATAATAATATGAATATATATTTCATCTGAGAGTCAAGCCTTTGCCTACTGAGTGCTCAGCTTTGCCCACTGAGACACACTGTTTGCCTGTAAAAATGAAGACTTGAGGGCAAAGTGAAATGTGTGGGGGAGGAGGGCAGAGAAGACCCAACCTGCAATCACAGTGAAGCCTCCACAACCGAATCCCTCAAGTGAAGCACGAAGTGAGTTCTCAACACCAGCATGAACCACACAGTTTTAGTGAGGGGAGTGCATGCCAAACTGCTCTCCCACCCCGTGCTCCCCGTTTGGAGTGGGGGTGAGGAAGCTTCCTCCAGGCATTTCTTCTCCTTCCCTACACTCAGTTTCCTCCCCTCCAGATGGTCGGATGTGCAGGACAGCTAAGGGCACTTCTGACTTTCCCCGAGTGTGGGTGCTGGCACTGACTGGAGGTTGTTAATCGTTTCTCACTTAAGTACAGGCAGTGAGTTGGTTTAAGTCATAGCCTGCAAAAAAATCAATTAGCAGGACTAAATAAGTACATAATTTGGGTGGGCATATTCCCATACACTCAATCTTCTATATGTTTACAATGAGAGGTTTCTAATTTTTACTCAGATTTTCAAACATTGGAGATTGGGAAATTTAGTAGTTGCCATTTGGTTTCAAGACGGCAGACTGAAAAAGGACTAAATGTAAACAAACATGCAAAATAACATAATTTAGTCAAAGCTGTCCAAGTGCTTTATAGATGTTAGTGTATAATCTTCCAGACCAATGAGAAACGCCAGAAGAAATTCAAATAGAGACCTCATTTTGTTAAGCAAAGTGGTGATGGTAAGAGGTGAGGTGAGGAAGCTGGCCCAGCGTGAGTGGTGGGACCAGGCAGTTCAGATGTTATGGAGGCAGCTGTGGCGGCAGCTCTGCCGCATCCACCCCGGGCTGGTCTTTCAGCGCCCAGACAGGCAAATGATGTAGGTAAACTCAGGGTAGGGTGATCAGCTGATCACTGGCCACTTCTTTAGCATCACACATGAGCAGAACACTGAGAGCTGGAAGGTGTACGAATTAGAGCCTGTGTCACTCAGACTGGAGGTCCGGGTGGATCGTAGTGGCTGGAGGAGCCCCAGCGTCTGCCGCATGTGGGTTTTCACCTGCTGGTCCTCCACTGCACTCAGGCTGGCCAAGTTTGCCGTCTGCCTGATCCTGCTTCCTCCTTGCCTGCCACAAAGGCTGACATTTAATACACAGTCCTGCTTGTCCAGATCCATCCTAACCTCTGCCTTCAGAGAAACTAACTTGTGATGGGTGGGAGTGGGAGAGACAATGTGAGAGGGATTTGGGATGCAACAAGAACGCCCACTTGGGCCAGGAGGAGAACCCATAGTGCCCAGCCTGGGTGGCAGTCCAGGTGCTGGAAGCTCACAATGATGGGACAGCTCCAGCTACTGTTCTCAATGATACCCCGAGCACAGGGCCCCCGCAAGGCTCAAGGTTGTCACGATGAAAATTAACTCATATATATGAGTGAGTTGCACTAAATTAACTCATATATATGAGTGAGTTGCACTAAGACTTTTCAGTGAGGGAGCCAGAGGATTAATAGAAAGACCACACTGGGGTTTACTGATACAGAGTCAGACACCTTCTAAACAGGCTCTTGAAATAAGAGGAGATGACCTCCATGAAGCTACTTCAGTTCTGCCACGTTTCAAGGATCAGGGGTCAGTAACACATGATGAAAATATAATTTCTATGCTCAGTTACTGAACTCTTGAAAATATAAATTCTGAGTTTTCTCCATGCTATAGAGGAGGTGTTTTCAAAAGGCGTCTCCTCAGCATGCCCCCCAAAGTTCAATGCAGCACTATTGACAATAGCCAGGTCATGGAAGCAAACTAAATGCCCATTGACAGATGAATGAATAAAGAAGGTGTGGTACATATATACAATGGAATATTACTCAGCCATAAAAAGGAACGAAATTGGGTCATTTGTAGATATGTGGATGGATCTAGAAACTGTCATACAGAATGAAGTAAGCCAGAAAGAGAAAAACAAATATTGTACATTAATGCATATATGTGCAATCTAGAAAAACGGTACAGATGAACCAGTTTGGAAGGCAGAAATAGAGACATAGATGTAAGAAAATATGTATGGACACCAAGGGGGAAAGCGGGATTGGGGAGAGGGTGGTGGGATGAACTGGGAGATTGGGATTGACATATATATATACTTATATGTATAAAATAGGTAACAAAGAAGAACCTGCTGTATATATAAAAAAAAAGTGTCTCCTCAGATATGGGCTTCATGTGAACATGTGCAAAGCAGAGATTGTTCCTGTGCCAACAAATTCTTGAGAGCACAGGGAGAGTGGCCAAAATCAGTGACATAATAAAACAGTTCTATAAAGTAAGAGTAAAAGAAATCAACTCTATGTAGCAGTGTCCTACCCTCTCAGTTTATGTGTTTGTATTCAAGAAAAAAATAAAATCTGCTTCTACAATAGTTATTGAAAGTCAAACCTTGGATTTTAACAGGCTGAAAAAAAATTTTTGGAACCGGATTTTGTTTTCTAAAATGTTATTTTGCTTTCATGTTTGCCTGGAAGAACTTCACCAGTGGCTATGTCTGGGAGGGTATGAATTTACCAGCACGTTCTGGAGTGAGGATCCTCTTCCCTCTCAGAGCACTTGAACTGGCCATTATGATGCGTGAACCCAGAGGGGCCAAAACAAGCCTCAGAGAAACGTTTTGTTTAAAATAACAGCAAGAGCAAGCCTTCCTAGAAATACTGTTCTGTGTAGTAGAATTTTCCCCAGGCTACAGAGGCTGAGCCACATGGGGCGCATCTCAAAGTATGATGCATCCAGGGCTGGGGTGTGGGAGCTGCCTTCAGGCCTGGGCCCAACCTCTCAGGAACCCGGTGACCAAAGCCAATGTATTGTAAAACCTACAATGAAAACGCACAAGCCCCCAAATGTGCACAACATAACGTTTTCAATGCCAGCCTCAGTTTCCTGTGAATTATTTGTGAACAGATTTAAAAGCTGTGTTGGGGATGGCAGCAAAGAAAAAAGAGGATATTGGCCATAAAATTTTTTCTAAAAGACATGTAATCAAACTAAATAAAAAATCTCTCCAATCTTTGGGAAAACATTTACTAATTTACAGGCATTGTCCTAAAGTTAGAAAATCCCTTACAGTTTGGGGATTGTTTGGGAAGACGAAGCAACAAGGGTCTGAAGCTTTAAAAGCCAGTTCGGGGCCCATGTCAGCTGAGGTTGTCCTGCCCGTGAGCATCTGTAACAGGACTGAGCGGGGATGGGGTCAGTTTCAGGGGCACGTTTACTGGCTGACTTTGTTCTCTCCCCTCATCCCTGCTGAGCCACAGCCCCTGTCACCCCTTCATGGTGTCAGTTAGAAGATGCCTCTTTCTTGTGGGAGGGGAGGCTCCTTATTCTCAGACACAGAGCAGCAGCCACTGGTCCTACGTCTGCAAAAGCCCCATGTTAGGAACTCACTTGTAATACTGTGTTTTATCATTAATGTGCTGGATATTTTTATTTAATTCATCTGAAAACTGGTTATCACCGCAAAAATTTTATTTTTAGCCGCGCTGCATGGCTTTTGGGATCCCAACCAGGGGTAGAACCCAGTCACCACAGTGAAAGCCCGGAATCCTAACCCTTAGGCCACCAGGGAACGCCCATCACCACCAAGTTTAATAACAGAATTAGGTGCACCAGATACAGCCTAAAGTTTAACCTAAATTTTCAGTCAAGTTTTTACCTGAAAGTTGTAAGGAATTTGAAACAAGACTAGACTGTGTAAAGGCACCACAAAAAATGCTTTGTGACTGGGCTTTATTAACTTTAAATAAAATTTATACACAAAAAATTAGACACAATTATTTACATAGTGATCAGCATAATAAGTGAGGGATAGGAATAAAATATGAACCTGGATATGCTTACAACAGAGTTACCTGATTCTGGAAAGCTTTTTGACACTGTTATTATACAGCAATGGAAAAACCAAAAGAAAAAATAAAAAGGAAATGGTGGTAATTCAAAGTCTTACTGTTACGTGAGAACAGCAAGTTGCAAAGAAACAGGAATTATTTATTTAACAGAACTGAGAATGAATCTACGTTATTTCTGTGTAAATGTAGATTTGAAAAAAAATATTTAAAGGTTGGGGAAATTATACAAATAAACATCACACACCTTGACAGGGATGAAAGGGAAATGTGTTTGGTTATTTTGGGGGGTTTTTTGGGCCCTGCAACATGGCTATACGCTGTGGTCTTACTCCCCCAGCGCCCTTGGCAGTGAAAGCACGAGTCCTAACCACGGGACCACAAGGGAATTATTTCCCTAAAGTAGGGTAAATTTGAACTAGAATGTGCACTGCTTGTATTAAAACACAACAACAGTAACTGTGCATGTGGTGTTATAAAACTAGCTTGTCGTAAATCCTAGCCAATGCATTTCGGAATCAAGCAACAGGTAGGTTTATTCTGTGGATGAGAATGGATATTTATGTAAGGATTAAAAAGAGAACACACACGAAGCACAATTAATGAAACCCTGGCGGAACACTGTTTTCTTCTCTAGTCACTAGAACATTTCTTGAGCACTTGCTGGGCTTAAGTCAGCCTGGAAATCAGTTAGTTGCCCAAGGCAAGTCAGAATTTATGTCAGGCTCATAGAAAAGACAGAAGAGTTTATTAGTTCGGCTACTACGGTCTGTCAGTGGAAGAAAAGGTACATTTTAGTCTCAAAACTCTTTTGGGCCTGTTCTGTCAGGGATAGCTACATGAAAAACAAACAACCCAAAGCAAAATTAAAAAGCACCGTTTTAGCATACGTGGTGGCTTCTGCCAATTTAGAGATTTCTCTTTTTCTGCCATGTGTCCAATGCCATATAAAATAAAGGAGGCCGAGTGGGCAGCAGGCAAAGCCCCCGCGGTGCTGAGCAGCCGGGCATCCGTGCTGGCAGCAGCAGCTCAGGGCGCCCTGGGCTTCGGTCCTGACCAAGAGTGAGAGAGCCAAGGAGCATTTCTGCTCTGGGTGCCTAAAGGCATTTTATTCCTGGATAATCTGGATATACAGAAAGCAAGGGATGGCCTTATATTGTATTCTAAATCACCGACAATTTTAAATAATTTGCAAATTTCTTATTTTTTGCAACCAGAGATTTGGCATTCTGGGGACAGAGTATAAATATAACTACATAACTCAGTGTAAATAGAGTATAATTAGAAAGACATGTGAGTCTAACTTACCTTGATATCCTAGATACTCTCGCTCTCAGTAGACAAGGTTCAGACTATATACACTGGGCATTTCTACAGATTGAACAGCAAGTGGCAAGTTTAGTCCATTAAAAAAAACAAAAATCAAAAAAACAAATCCTTCAGTTTCCTACTGTTTTATGTGTTTTGTTTTTAAGCAACTGGCCACACTTGCCACGGAAGCATAAATATTTTTATGCATTAGTGCATTAAGTACAAGCACATTAGCTTGGAGGGATAGTTTTTGAAGAGCACAAAGCCATCTAAAATCATGTCTATGAAATACTTACAATTTACCACAGAAACAGGCTCGGCCATCTAAAAATATACTTGGGACCAGCCCTGAAATTTTTCTCCTGTGATCCTGTTCAGACAGACAGACTTGATAAGTTCGGTTTTCTTATGTAGAAAAAGAAACTAACAGAGAAACAAACAAAAGACTTAACCTAGCAGCTCACAAGTGGGAAACAAACTACTATTTATTAAAATATTTGGTAACACTCATAGTGCAGGCTCGAATGCTCTCAATTCGATGTACTTCACACAATGTTTTTACACCTTTTCAACGACCGGTCTCCCCCAATCCTCGAAAGCTTACTTTTATTCGGTACAGTTAACAATTAATATGTGTTGAAATTACTGTAGCTGTGTGTCCTGGTACAATTCACAAGAATAACTAAAGACAAGAAATGTTGATAAAATATTCTGGAGAGGCTGCACCCAGAGCATTTAATCTTATATGAAGAAAAGGCTGTGCACAAACACATTTTATACGTGCTTTCAGGGAGGCCACAGGTTCCCTGGGCTCCCTAATCCCCTCAGATTAAGAGCTCCTTGGCTGGGAGGTAACAGAAGACTAAGGCATCCCTACTTACCTCCCCATTCAGGCCTCTGGTCCTATCACAGCCACACTGGTGGGAAGGAAGTTGGACGTTCGGGCACACACTGTCCCAGCTGCACGGCGATCAGACACGTTGTAAGGAGTGTCATCATAGGGAAGAACGAATTTCATTCCACAGTGGATGTTTTGTTACTTTAACCTCTGTGTTCTATTGCCTTCACTTTGAGTTAAGAATGTTGCCTCTAGCCTGAAATAGGCAGCATAGCTCATTCTCAAGGCTCTAACCCTTAAGGGGATAACACTTTTCATCCATCTAGAGATAAAAGTTGCAGAACAGACAACATTTCTTTGTTGGAGGTTTACAGGAACACCGTGACACCTTCGTGGACAAAGGATTTTCCTGCACCAAGAAGTTTGCAACAACCAAACTCGACCCCCTCGCCTGGACTTTCAAAATGCTTCACTGAAAGCCTTTGGGGACTATGGACTTTTGTTGGGCACAAGCCACCCATATCCTTGTGTGGCCCTGCAATACACATTTCTCTGCTCCAACCTCTGACATTCCACTTTGCTTGGCCTCACTGGGCATGGAGCACAGGAACTTGTGTCCAGTAACAGGAGCAGACATGTCACACCGCACCTCTGCTTCATACGTTCTGCTGGGCTTTGTGCGATGGCTCAGAAGGAGATTTAGACAAAACACAAAGAACAGCACCAGCTCACTTCACCAATCCACATGGCAATAAACGCCAATATTTACTGATCTTTTGGTATTCCAAACAGTGCTGCCATGCATAACCTTGGCCTATTATTTTTCACTGCTAGAAAATTTATAGAATAAGTTTCCAAGGGATGTGTAACCTGGACTATCTCTAACTGAAAAAACAGTTGATAAGATGTTACTATGTAAAGATGGTGTGTAGCTGAATCCTTCTGAGGAAACTAGCAATGAGACTTCTGCTTTCTTTAAACTGTAACCTATCAGACCTCTTCTCCACCTGTGTTTAAAAATATTCTCCAATCTGTTCTACCTTCAGAAAACCTCCATAATCCACTCTTCTTCTGAGCACTGCCCTTTATTCTCACCCAATCACAGCCTGACCTGGTACATACCTCCTGTCTCTACCTTACCCTCTGCCCATCATTGCTTACCTCACTCCATTAGAGCTGGACTCCACATGCCAGATAACCTCCGGTGTATAGAGAAATGGATCATGGATGATTCTGAACCATGGAGCCTGGGAGCCGAGGAGAGATGAGGCATCCACAGGGGTTGTAGCTGAGGAGAAGAGGGAGAGGAATGAGATTTCATGCATGGTAATTATTCACGGGAAGATACTACAGAGCCCAGTTTCGGGGTCAGGGGAAGTCAGGTTGCAGGTAAGTCCTTGGGAGCTGGTGCCCAGTAATGACGGCTGAACTGGGAGGCAGGGGCTCCAAAAGGAAGAGAGAAGGGGGAGGTTGCTGGGAGTGGCGGGCAGAGCACACACCGGACCACGATGCATCAGAGAAGCAAGAAGGCATAATAAGCATCCCAAAGGAAGGACAGAATGTCATGGCAATGAGCATGTGACTGTAGTGACATGTGCCACAGAAGGGTGGAAAAGAATGGAAAACAGGTAACAGGATGGGAGATTAGATGTCATTGATAAACTCAGACAGGTGTTTCACGACAGGCCAAGGGCAGAAGACAGAGCATAGGATACACTGAAGGATGCATAAAAATCAATAAATACAAAACCTACCTGTTCAAATCGAGAATTTGTTGAAATGCTCTTTCACAGAATTTAGAAGCAAAATTGCAGGTGAGAGGACATTGATGCTGAGTTGATGGATGAAAAGAATGATTCCCCCGCCTTAAAAGGGATCCCGCCAGGAACATGATGTGCAGAGGCAAGCAAGGAGCTCACATGACACTGGTGAAATGATGGGACAGGGGACACATGTGTCAGGTGGAGACCCTGGGCCTTCTCTGGAGGAGGCGGTTCTTGCAGGCTCCACATGCCCGTGAGCTGAGAACGTCAAGTGGGAGATAGCTGACGCAGTAAGAGTTACTTCAGCTGAATTGCGTTTGTAAGTGGTGCAGATAAAGCACAATACGAATGATCCTGGCAACAGGGCAAGGAGTGTGCAGCTCTGCGCGTCTGCCTACCACCAGACACAGCCTGCTGGCTTACAATGAGCCCCTTTACCCCTGAACTCTTCTTACTTTTCCATCTTTTCTTTCTTTGTTTTAAAGCTACACGTTCCTTAAACTGTCCAAGCAATTTCCTGATGACTGTCTTATACAGAAGTAGGAATTCTAAGGTCTGGTTCCCTTGTAGCCTTTGCAGGTGACCTTCAGAAAGATGAACTTTTTCTTTGAGACAATGGTCCTGCAAATTTATAAATGAATTCATTTTCGCTCGTGCTGAGCAAGACTGCTGATCTTGGCCTTCAGTCTCCTGTGTTAGAAATTGGCTCACTGATGTCACGAAAGCCCCTGCTGATTTCACACCCTGTGATCTTGCTGGTGCCTCGCTTACTGCATCCAGCCCAATAAGATTTCTGGACTCTTTATCTTCCACCTGTGTGGGCCCAGGACATCTAATGTGCACTAGGAACATAGAGGACCGTTCACAGCAGCAGCAAATCTCAGACCACAGACTCCCAGCCTGAGCCAGGCCCTGACTCGGCCCATCCTTCCCCTGCCCATCCACCCCATCATGTATGCCCCTCACTCAGGACAATGGAGCCACAGTGTTTGCTCACCATCCGGTTTGGACCCATCTCCAACTTTCTGACCTTGCTCTTCCCTCTGCCTAGGATGCCCTTGCCCTAGACCTTCAAAGGGCTGGTGGCTTTTGCTCACCTGGATGGAGGCTCAGATGTTATCTCCTCAGAAAAGCCTCAGGGCCCCCGTCGTCTAACACTGGACACTCCCCAGCCCGTTGCACATTAAAGTTTTCTTCTCCCCTCACATCTTAAATGCCATGTGAAATGAAGGAGGCTGAATCAGCAGCAGAGAGAGCCCCGCTCTGGTGAGACTGGCCTGCTGTCCCCGCAGCAGAGGCCCAGGTGCTCTGGGCGTCAGTCATTGCCACATTTGTTGTCTTGATAGAGCTCTTCAAAATTGTTTTTCTTAGAATTTCATTTACAGGAGTCTGTGTACTCCACCCAGCAACGTGAGAGCAGGGTCCCTTGTGTCTCGTTCATAATGTGTCCCCAGTGTGTACAATTCTCAGGAAATGTGCTGAAGAATGAACACAAGGAACACTAAGGTCCCATTCGTCCAGGCCTCTCAGTGACGGAGGAGTTAAGTGAGCTGCTATACTCTCTCAGCTGGTCACCTCAGGCCAACCCAGAAATGCTCACTGCACATTTCAGAACAGAAACAACTGCTAATGACTACACAAAAACATGAGTGCTGAGATCCAGGAAAAAATATTGTCTACAATATCAACTGTGGGAAAGTGTATTACAAATAGACAGCAGAAATGTGTAGATGGTGAAGTATCTTGAGAACTGTTGAATGCAAACTTTGGTAAAAAGCAACAAGAAATAAAGCATCCCCAGTTCAGTGGATCAGTGCTTGAACATATGTAAGATGATTGCAGACATGGTACGTTCTTTAACACCATACACAAAAATAAACTAAAAATGGATTAAAGACCTCAATGTAAGAGCGTGTGTTTTCAAAACAATGAAACCTTGTGCTCAATAAGAATGGGCCAGTTTTCCTTCAATACAGTCATTATTGATCAGTTAGTGACTTTCTCTCTTTATGAAGTTGTAAATATACTTAGAAACACTAGGGTTAATCAGGAACTAACTTTGAAAGGTAACTAAAAAGTAGAACACAAATGATGTTAACTGTTATATTAGTGTTCAAATATGTATGCACATGTCAAGAATCAACGGTCACTAGAATAAACACACGATTTGTGATTAAACTCTGATTCTTCGATTAATTCTATTGCTGTTAAATTTTATTTAATATTTTCCTCATAACTGAAAAGAGAATTAATTTAGTCTTAACAAGAGTGCTATTCCTGAAGAACTGTGTGTACCTGGACAGGAGCATTCCAAGAATTAAGAGGTAGGCATAAGTTCATCACTTACTTTAGACTTTGTAGCTAAGGGTTTGCTTTGTTTTCTTTTGTTTTTCCACCAAAACCGGTCGATATCTCCATGACTATGTATGAAGGTGGAAGACGATTGCAGACATGGTACGAGTCCCACTTTCAGAATGTGTTCAAACACCAGGGGCGTGTACAATCATTCACAGAGAGACAACACCCAGCCCCCCACAGATCCATGTATATGTCTACCCTCCAGAGGTTTCTGACAAGTGTTCATATATTGTACAATTATGTTTGCAACTAGTCTACAATGATAATTTGCACTTGATAAATTAAAATTCATGTTTAATACATTGTCAATTATAGGACTCTGAAAGATTATATATTTTCAGAATGATTGCATTATTACCAATGTTTTACAGAATTCTGAACCCTTGGAAAGCTATTCTGCAAGACGCAAGGAGAGGAAAGCTAGATTTCCTTTCCTAAGAGCAAGTTTTGCTCTTAAATACATTGTAAAATAACTACTTTTAAATTTGTTTGAATTTTAAATTATGTTTTTGAAAATCACTGTCTTTTATAAGAATAGAAAATTTTCTTTACAAGCCTCTTAAAATTCCATTTACCAACTATTTTATTTGAGATTTAATGTGTTTCCATTTTAAATGATATTAGGCAAAATAATAACTATTTTGATTATTTTATTGGGGTCCTAATTTTATTCTAATTTAATTTTAGATAATTCAAAACAATTCACAATAACTCGTTATTACCAGATAAATCAGCATTTCCCGGAATATATTATAGGCTGTATACACTATTGATAAATTTCAATTAAAATGTACTTATAAATACAAACTGTCTTTATCTATGTGTTCTCATTATGCAGGAATGCATTTTAAGAAAGAAACGGTGCACCAGATGCAAGAGTATACCAGGAAGTTGCATGAAAATGCTTTGTATTTAATGACAAAAAATAGTATGATTCTAATTAGTTATTTTGCTTTTATAAAATTTTCATAAGCATATGTAAATTATATAGTAATTGTTTCATCAATGTGACCATTTTTGTAGCTTTCTTTCCTCTGAGTGTAAATGGATCTTATTAAATCCTGACAGTTTTCTATCAATAAATTATTATTAGTTTTTGATTTTCATGTTCAATAAACTTTGGCAAACGCTGCTACAGTTAAAAGAGATTCTCTAAACCAAAGGTCAAACTAGCTTCATGGTTTACTCTGCCCCAATCGTAGGGTTGGAAATGCTTGGCAGTTTCTGCAGTTGATGCTAATTCAGATGGGAGCTGTATTCCAGTTATGCTAATTTGTGGTGATTTCTTGGATGAAAGAAGTCAGCACATGAATTCCCTTCTCAGCCTAATGATAACTGCACATTTGGTGGCTAGGTTTATTATGAGATATCTGAGAGTAATGTCATCAGTTTTACAGCTACCCAAGGTTTATTTCAAGGGGCAAAATTCACCAAAAGTTTACATGCTTATTAAGTATAACCCTCAGCATATAGTGGTAAGAAAATACTACTTTTCTAGAGGAGGAGCTGGCAGATTTTCTAAAGGGCCAAAGAGTGAATATCTTAAACTTTGCCATATGACTACTGCTTTATCCATCAAGTCTGCCATTGTAGCAGGAAAGCAGCCACAGATAAAAGGTAAACAAAGGAGCTGTGCTCCAATGAAACATTATTTATAGACACTAAAATGCGAATGTCATATAATTCGTGTATGTTGCAAAACACTTAAATATTTTTTCAACATTTTAAAATATGAAAATAATTTTTAGCTTGCAGGTTCTACAGCACAGGTTGGGGGCAGAATCTGACCCATGGGTTGTAGGATGCTATAGCCTGATCTATAGAGCCACAGTGGAAGGGATGCTTCTTAGAGACGAGCATTCTAAAACAAACAGATTGCACAAGAGATGTGCATAACCTATGCTCTACTAAGTCCTAAAACACGTTCTGCAGTTTCACTTGGAGTCCTGCAAGTAAGGCTCCAGTTTCTCTGACAGCTAATGACCCAGGGGAGTCGAACAGCCATGTTCTGCTCCCAGCACCTAAAGGGTTTGGGGCTATGAGCTGACCTGGCTGCTCACAGACAATGCCTACAGATGAATCTGGTAATGTTAACTCAACCGACATCTTATATTGGCAGAGAACAGAAGGCCTTCTGCAAAATATTTTTAAAGAATAATTTTTGCCCAGGATGGGAAATCTGGGCTCTTTCACACCAGAGATGAAGGATTAAAGAAGGGGCCTGCTTGGGCACGTGTAGTTGGCTCCTGCCTTGTTGTCCAGTGCCAGCCCAGGGCTCCGGACAGACAGCACAGGGGCCCAGCGCGTCCCGCTCCAGTTCTCTGGCACCAACCTGGAAGCCAGCAGAGTGAGAAGTGTAATCACACCTGGCCCCCAACCAGCCCAGAGCCCAGGGCGGCACCTCTGGCTGCTCCAGCAGGCAAAGAGCTAGCTGGGAGCAGAGAAAGGGGGTGGGGCCAGATGGCAGGAAACCATACATCTTGTAAACAACGGGAGTCTGTAGGCAGACAAAGAAAAGCAGGAACTTCTGGGCGGACAGAAAACGATACATTTCCGGATGACAAGCGTCCTGGAGGCAAGGGAAGGTGGGAAAACGGGAATCTCAGGCCTCTAAATGTAACCTTTTGCTCATTATGCCCTCATTACAATAAAATTAGCGTTGCAGCTGAGAAGTTCCCATCATGCACTGGGGCGGGGACACTTCCCACTAAGGCTAAATAAGGAGGAGACTCCCTCTTCCCCTCAGAATGGTGGAGCTGGGGTGAAAATCAGGAAGTGCGACCCCCAAGCCCCACCCTCCCCAATGAATACTCTGTCCCTTCATTTTCACGTCCCTTGTAAGCAGCCTGTCCAAGCGGCTCAGCGCCGCTGCTCACCCCGTCGGCCCACTGTGCCCCAGAAGTCCTCGATGTGCCTTTTCCTTCTCCCTGTTGTCTCTGAATTCTTCCTGCGACAAGATGAGAACCTCCTTTCTGGTGAGGAGGTGGCTGTGGATCCACCGGCTCTTCCTGCAGCTTGGCCGGCGGGTCTCGGATGAGACCTTCGGTGCCCATGACCTTAATGCTCCGCTCCCCGGGCTTCTGGGCGGGGCAAGCGCTTCAGGTACAAGGAGCTCCGCTGCAGGGGCCCAGCCCGGAGCTGGAGGAGCGGTGGGAAAGGAGGGCCCGCCAACCTGTCCCGAGCCGCTCAGAGGCCTCCGCCCACAGAGAAGGCGGCAGAGGTGGGGAGACGGCGGGCGGCACCGCGCTCCTCGCAGAAGGCCTTCCGGCCCCCGGCTCGTCCCCCACGGGACCAGAACATCCCCGGCTTCCTGCACTCGGGCCGTTGCTGAGCTGGGCGCCTCTTTCCCCCGCTGGCCACGCGCTCCCACGTGGGCCACCGCCTCCGCGCCTCGGGAACTCAGAGCCCTGAGATGGGCCAGAGGAGACAGGGGCTCAGAGGCCGCTGTCTCAGCAGCTCGTCCTTCCCCGAGAGGGGCCTCTTCAGGGGCAGGTGTCCGTCCAGGAGCTGATGGAACTCGGCACCAGGAGTGAGGTGCTGTCCTCCCACGTCCTGCAGAGTGAATCCAAGTGCCCATAAAACAGAGTTTCCTCACTGAGTTTACAGATGATCTCTCTATCCAAAACTTTTTTCCTTTTCTTTGTCACCTCTGACCTCAATCCTGTGCTAACTGAACACTCATCAAGCAGAGTCAGGTGACTACACTTCTGTTGTGAACATCATCAGTGTACCAGTTGCTGTTGTAGATGTCATCGTTCACTCCAAACTCAGGTTGTTTCTCCAGGGCAAGGTGAGCTCAAAGACCCCTGAGCTGGGGAACACCTGGCCTGAGAATCATAAACCAGAGACAGCCTGACTTCTGAAGTTATGATGAACAAATGCCACATATAGTATGGGATTAACAGTTACACAATTCTGTTCATAAAAAAGGTAACTAACCAGGATTTACTGCATAGCACAGGAAACTATATTCAATATCTTGTAGTAACCTATAATGGAAAATAATATATATATATGTATATACATATAAAACTGAATCACTTACGTATACACCATAAAGTAACACAATACTGTATCAATAAGTCAACTATACTTCGATTTGTTAAAAAAGGAAAAAAAAGAGTCACAGACATGTCAAATGATGACGATTAATGGCAGCCTCTTTTTTCTTCCCTTTAAAAAAGCCCCTAACTCAAATGCCAAATTGGAGTGTATCTGTGGCTTGTCTCCCGCTCCCTTGCTTTGAGATCTGTAAATAAACCCTTATTTTGATTAAAACACCTGCTGTCACAGTTGGGCTTTCTGCACCTCAGTCACATGAGCCCTTGCTCCATAAGAAGAGGACCTCAGGTTGGCAGTTCCAGAGCTTGGAGTGTCATCGACGGAGATAGTCTCTGAAGGGTGAAGGTCAGGGGACCTCCCAACTCATAGTCATATCCCCAGGGTCTCCATGATGCTTGAGCTGCTGTCCCCACCCCCAGCAGGGGCGACGCAGTGGGCTTTGGAGCACCTGGGAGGAGCAGAGAGCTGTCGAGGCCCTCCTTGCTGTGCCCAGAGCATGTCCCTGTGCCCTGCCCTTGTAGCAGCCTCTGTGCACTAAATGAAAGTGGGCTTTAGTATCTGTAACTCATATTTTAGCTGTTCATTATATTCTGAAATGTTATAAAGAAACTCTTTAATTCTGTTGTCAATATAAATATTCTCTAAATCAATCTATACTAGGAATAGAAAATAATTTTATTTGAACCACATTGAGGTCTATAACTGAGGAGAGATACATTCTAGAAGGACCTGAAATGTGTTCAGCCAGACTACAAGATTGGGGAGGCTTATAAAGGCAAAAACCTCAAAATGACATAAGTTGATTGTCAAGAATTATATATATATATGTATTTTGATGTGATTGCAAATGGATTTGTTTCTTTCATTTCGCTTTCTGACCTTTCATTGTTAGTGTATAGAAATGCAACAGATCTCCATGTTTCAATTTTGTATCCTGCAACTTTACAGAAATCATTGATGTGCTCTAGTAGTTTTCTTGTAGCATCTTTAGGATTTTCTAGGAATAAACCTACCTAAGGAGACAAAAGTCCTGTACTCCAAAAACTATAAGACAGTGATGAAAGAAATCGAAGGTGACACAAACAGATGGAAAGATATACCGTGTTCTTGGATTGGAAGAATCAACATTGTTAAAATGACTATACTACTCAAGGCAATCTACAGCTTCAATATACTCCCTATCAAGTTATTGGTGACATCTTTCACAGAACTAGAACAAAATATCTTAAAATTTATATGGAAATAGTAAAGACCCTGAATAGTGAAAGCAGTCTTGAGAAAGATAAACAGAGCTCGAGGAATCAGGCTCCTTGACTTCACTCTATACTACAAAGCTACAGTGACCAAAACAGTATGGTGCTGGCACAAAAACAGAAATATAGTTCAATGGAACTGGATAGAAAGCCCAGAAATAAACCCACCCACTTATGGTCAATTAATCTATGACAAAGGAGGCAAGACTATATGATGAAGGAAAACAGTGTCTTCAATAAACTGGTGCTTGGAGAACTGAATAGATACATGTAAAAAATTATGAAATTAGAACGTTCTTTAACACCATACACAAAAATAAACTAAAAATGGATTAAAGACCTAAATGTAAGACTGGATACTATTAAAACTCTTAGAGGAAAATATAGACAGAACACTCTTTGACATAAATCAAAACAATATCTTTTACTATCCATCTCCTAGTGTAATGGAAATAAAAACAAAAATAAACAAAAGGGAACTAATTAAACAGAAAAGCTTTTGCACAACAAATTAAACCATAAACAAAATGAAAAGAAAACCCACAGAATGGGAGAAAATATTTGCAAATGATGCAACTGACTAGGATTTAGCCTCCAAAATTTATAAACAGCTCATGCGACTCAATATCAAAAAAACAAACCATCCAATGAAAAGATGGGCAGAACACCTAAATAGACATTTCTCTAAAGAAGACATACAGATGGCAAAGAGACACATGAAAAGATGTTCAACATGGCTAATTATTAGCAAAATGTAAATCAAAACTGCAATGAGACATCACGTCATACCAGTCAGAATGGCCAGCATCAAAATATGTTCAAACAATAAATACTGGAGACTGTGTGAAGAAAAAGGAATCCTCCTCCACTGTTGGTGGGAATGTAAATTGGTACAGCCAAAAAATGATACAAATAAGCTTATTTACAAAACAGAAACAGACTCACAAACTTAGAAAATGAACTTATGGTTACCAGAGGGAAGGGTTGGGGGGTATAGATTGGGAAGTTGGGTTAGACACATACACACTACTATATTTAAAAAGATCACCTACCAGGACCCACTGTATAGCACAGGGAACTCTGCCCAATATTCTGTAATAAGCTAAATGGGGAAAGAAATTCGAAAAAACTAGATACATGAATATGTATAACAGAATCACTTTGCTATCCATCTGAAACTAATACAACATTTTTAATCCACTATAAGCCAATATAAAATAAATATTTAAGAAAACAATTATAATTAGAGCTGGCAAGAGGTAAGGATGCCTATTAAGAAAGGATTGGTTGGTGTTTGAAATTGTTGCATGGTTACAAGGGGAGACCTGGAGACCTTAAAGTTGCACGTGGCAGCTGCCAGCAGATACTGTTTTGAGAATGGCTCTTGCTGTCCTTGAGTCTGATACTGTAACCTGGAAGAACAATCTGACTTCATATTAGATCTGTTTGCTTTTTTGTTTGTTTGTTTGTTTACATTAGCCTATCTAACCTATTGTTTTTGCTTCAAGTTAAAAATGTTGCCTATAGCCTGAAATATACAGAATAGCCCATTCTCAATGCTCTGACCTTTAAGAGTGTAACACTTTCCCATTCATATAAAGATAAAGAGTTGCAGAACAGAGAGTAACATTTCTTTTGTTGGAGGTTTACAGGAACTTCGTGACCTGACCTTCGTGGAGAAAGGATTCCTGCGCCAACTACAAACCTCACCCCTCCTTAAGCTTGCCCTTACACATGCTTAACTGAAACCCTTCAGGGAGTTTGGGGTTTATTGAGCATGAGCCTCCCATTCTCCTTTAAATGTCTCTGCAATAAACCTTGGTCTCACTCTGCATCAGGCACATGAACTTGTGTTCGCTAACAAGTTTTCACTAATAAAAGAATGTGTTTGAAACATTGTCTATAGTGGCCACCCGGTCCATTTCAACAGCCTAAACCATAGTTGCTCCATTTGATTTTTAAATGCATTTTTTTCTTTAATGGCTAATAGCAGATGTACAGTGCATGTTGTATAGGCTACAAACAGGCTGTTTGGGATAGCCTAAAGTTCAAGTCATGTATATGCCAGAATGACTTTCCCATACCTTAATATGTGAAAATTTCTTCCATCCGTGTAAAACAATTCTTTTTCAAGTTCTGCAGAAAGGGTAGTGTGGTCAACAGAATAATGGCTCCTCAAAAAGCCTATGGCCTAATTCCCAAACATACAAATATATTACCCCACACGGCTAAAGGAACTTGTGTGGGTGTGATTAAATTAATAATCTTGACTTGGGGAGGCTCTTCTGGATAAGTTTTGTGGGTGCAAAGCAAACACAAAGGTCTTCAGCTGTGAAAGAGGAAGGACAGAGAGTCACAGCCAGAAAAGTTGTGAGGACTGGGGTAGAGGTGGGAGTGATGTGATTGCCGGTGGGGTCAGAAAGTGAGGAAATCATGTGTCCTCTAGAAGCTGGTGAAGGCAAGGAACAGACCCTGCAACAGATCATCCAGAAGGAACAGACCTGCTGAGACTTTAAAGCTAGCACAGTCAGATCCATTTTGGATTTCTGACCTCCAGAACGGTAAGAGAAGGAACTTTTGATAATTTGGTACATCAACATCAGAAAACTAATACAGGTATTTAAGTGTATCTTTTTATTTTTATAAATTTATTTATTTATTTTTGGTTGTACCGGGTCTTCGTTGCTGCGTGTGGGCTTCTCATTGCAGTGGCTTCTCTTGTTATGGAGCACGGGTTATAGGCGCATGGGCTTCAGTAGTTGTGGCGCGCAGGCTTTGTTGCTCTGTGGCATGTGGGATCTTCTCAGACCAGGGCTCAAACTCATGTCCCCTTCATTAGCAGGTGGATTCTTAACCACTGGGCTGGGGATGCCATGATGAGGAGGCCGTGCATGAGGAGCTGGGGCAACTTGGGGAGGACTTGATGAGGAGCCTTTGGTAATTTGGTATTTGTTTTGTTTTAATATTTTCTGGCATGTGTCTAATGCATTCAGTTTACTTTGGAATGTTGATCTCTAAAAAGTGTCGGTTCCACTGTGGCTCTATAGATCAGGCCATGGCATCCTGCATCCCGTGGGCCAAATTGTGCCCCAGCCTGTGTTGGTAGGACCTGCAACTTAAGAATGGTTTTTATACTTTTAAATATTAAGATATTTTTTTAAAAAATTGTGAGACGTGAGAATTATATGACCGTCAAATTTCCGTGTCTATTAATAAATAAAGTTTTATTGGAGCACAGCCATGCTCATTCATTTACCTTTTATCTGCGGCTGCTTTCCTGCTACAATAGCAGAGTTGAGTAGATGCAACAAAGGTCATGTGACAAAGCCTAAAAGATTTACTATCTGCCCTTTAGAACATTGTGCCAGACCTGGGTTAGGAAAGTAGTATTTTTTAACACTACATGTTGGAGTTTTACCTAAAGAGTAAGTAAACGTAGGAAATTTTGCCATGTGAAATCAACCTTTTTTTGATAAATATAAAACTGGTAACATTACTCTCAGTAATCTGGGTTAGAATGAACACTAAGACACAAAAAGGACAAGTTTTACTGCTCTGGAGGAGGGAATCCACCTGCTGCCTTCTTTCTAAGAAAAAAATCACAATTTCCTGTTACTGAAATGCAGCTCCCATCTGGATGAGTTTGAACTATAAAAACTACCAGGTATTTTCTGAATATCAAAACGGGGCATCATAAAGCATAAAACTATTTAGTTTGAACTTTGGTTTGGAGACATCTCTTTTGACTGTGACAGTGTTTGCCAGAGTTCATTGAATATGTAAACTTTTTTAAAGAATAGGGGGAGGATTCAAGATGGCAGTGTGGGAAGATGCGGAGTTAGTGTCTCCCCACAGCTAGGGCACTTTCCGGCCGCTGGTGGGGAACTGTGACCACCAAGGAGACGGGAGGAACCCCAGAGTGAACTGGTAGGACATACGGGGACTGAAGGGGGAGGACAAGTGAAAGCCAGACAAGACCAGCGCCTCTGAGGCTGGGGAGATCAGGAGAGGCAATTGGAAGGGACTCTCTGGGAGGAGTAGGAGAGGAGTGGAAGGCGATCGTCTGACCCTCTTGGGCCAGAGAGCTTGATGAGCTCCTAAGCCTCTTCCCTGCTTCCAAAGACCCATCCAGGCCGGATGGGCCCTGGGGTCATAGGAGGGAGGCCATGGTGATTAAGAGAGTTAGGCAGGAGGAGCCCTACCAGACAAGGCGAAGTGAGGAGAGGAGGGCGTTTGCTCTACCCGCTTGAGCCCAGGAAGCCTGATGGGCTCCCAGGTGAGGTCCCCTACCCTCTGGCAAGTTTGGGCCCCTTCTGTTCCTTGAGCCTAAGCCCCACCCCCCACACAGCACTCAGAGCCCTTCCAGCTCTGTGGGTTCTGAGCATTGGCGCCACCACCGCCCAAACTTCACCATTGCTTAGCTCCCACTCTCCACAGCCAAGTCCTCCCCCTCCACCCCGCCCATTTTCTTTCTTTTCCCCCCTCCTCTTTTTTACTATTGTGGTACTCTGGTACCTTCCAGTTGTTGATTCATCTATATATTTATTTTTATATGTTTTCTAACATATCTGTTATTTTCCTAGTTTAATTTTATTTTTTATTTTGTTATAGTTCTTTTCTCTCTCTTTTTTCTTTTTTGCTGCTCCACGTGGCTTGCAGGATCTCGATTCTCAGGCATGGGTATGGGAGGAAACTTCTTGCAGTGGGAGATCCAAGTCCAAAGCACTGGACTAACAGAGAACCTCAGACCCCAGAGAATATTCATCAGAGTGAGGTCTCATAGAGTTCCTCATCTCAGCAGCAAGACCCAGCTCTAGCCTGGAGCCTACAGACCCCAGGGATGGAAGCCTCAGGTCAAACAACCAGTATAACAGGAACACAATCCAAATCATAAAAAAAAAATGACACAACAAAATACTCTGTCATAGTTGAAGGAGGAAGGTAAAAACCTGCAAGACCAAATAAATGAAGAGGAAATAGGCAAGCTACCTGAAAAATAATTAAGAGTAATGATAGTAAAGATGATCCAGAATACTGGAAATAGAATGGAAACACGGATTGAGAAAATACAAAAAATATTTAACAAAGATCTAGAAGAACTAAAGAACAAACAGAGATGAGCAACAAAATAACAGAAATAAAAAATACACTAGAAGGAATCAATAACAGAATAACAGAGTCAGAAGAAAGAATAAGTGAGGTGGAAGACAAAATGTTGGAAATAACTGCTCAGGAGCAGATTAAAGAAAATAGAGTAAAAAGACTTGAAGACAATCTCAGAGACCTCTGTGACATCACTAATTCACCAACATTCGAATAATAGGAGTCCCAGAAGAAGAAGAGAAAAAGACAGTGCCTGAGGAAATATTTGAAGAGATTGTAGTGGAAAAGTTCCCTCACATGAGAAGGGAAATAGTGAACCAAGTGCAGGAAGCAGAGACAGTTCCATACAGGATAAACCCAAGGAAAAACACACCAAGACACATATTAAACTAACCAAAATTAAATTCAAAGAAAAAATATTAAAAGCAGCAAGGGAAAAACAAAAGTAACATACAAAGGAATCCCCATAACGATATCAGCTGAGTTTTCAGTGGAAACTCGGCAGGTCAGAAGGGAGTGCCAGGTTATACTTAAAGTGATGAAAGAGAAAAACCTACAACCAAGATTACTCTACCCAGCAAGGATCTCATTCAGATTCGATGGAGAAGTCAAAAACTTTTCAGACAAATAAAAGCTAACGGAATTCAGCACCACCAAACCAGCTTTACAAGAAATGCTAAAGAAATTTCTCTAAGCTGGAAACACAAGAGAAGAAAAAGACCTACAAAAACAAACTCAAAACAATTAAGAAAATGGTAATAGGAACATACATATCAATAATAACTTTGAATGTAAATGGATTAAATGCCCCAACCAAAAGACACAGACTGGATGAATGGATACACAAAAAAGACCCATATATATGCTGTCTACAAGAGATCCATTTCAGACCTAGGGACACATACAGACTGAAAGTGAAGGGATGGAAAATGATATTCCATGCAAATGGAAATTACAAAAAACCTGGAGTAGCAATACTTGTATCAGATAAAATAGACTTTAAAATAAAGACTATTACAAGAGATAAGGAGGGACACCATACAATGATCAAAGGAATAATCCAAGAAGAATATATAACAATTATAAATGTTTATGCACCCCAAATAGGAGCACCTCAATACATAAAGCAAATGCTAACAACCATGAAAGGAGAAATCGACAGTAACAAAATAATAGTAGGGCCCTGTAGCACCGCACTTACGCCAATGGTCAGATCTTCCAAACAGAAGATAAATAACGAAACACAAGTTTTAAATGATACAATAGACCAGATAGATCTAATTCATATTTATAGAACACGCCACCCAAAAGTGGCAGAATACACTTTCTTCTCAAGTGCACACAGAACATTCTCCAGGACACATCCCATCTTGGGTCAAAAATCAAGCCTCGGAAAATTTACAAAAATTGAAATCATATCAAGAATCTTTTCTGACCACAATGCTATGAGATTGGAATTCAATTAAAAGAAAAAAAACTGTAAGAAACACACATACATGGAGGCTAAATAGCGCATTACAAAATAACCAAGAGATCACTGAAAAAATCAAACAAGAAATTTTAAACTACGTAGAAAAAAATGACAATGAAAACACGCTGATGAAAAACCAATGGGACACAGCAAAATCAGTTCTATGAGGGAAATTTATAGCTATTGAATTTCACCTCAAGAAACCAGGAAAATCTGAAATAAACAAGCTAACCGTACACTTAAAACAGCTAGAGAAAAAAGAACAAGGAAAACCCAAAATCAGTAGAAGGAAAGAAATCAAATATATCAGAGCAGAAATAAATCAAATAGAAATGAAGAAAACAGTAGCAAAGATCAATAAAACTAATAGCTGGTTCTTAGAGAAGATAAAGAAAATTGATAAACCCTTAGCCAGACTCATCAAGAAAAAAAGGGAGAGGACACAAATCAATAAAATTAGAAATGAAAAAGGAGAAATCACAACTGACCCTGCAGAAATACAAAGGATTTGGCTTACCTGGTGGCTCAGTGATTGAGAATCTGCCTGCCAATGCAGGGGACAGGGGTTCGAGCCCTGGTCTGGGAAGATCCCACATGCCACAGAGCAACTGGGCCCGTTAGCCACAGCTACTGAGCTTGCACGTCTGGAGCCTGTCTCCACAACAAGAGACGCTGGGACAGTGAGAGGCCCACGAACAGCGATGAAGAGTGGCCCCTGCTCACCGCAACTAGAGAAAGCCCTCACACAGAAATGAAGACCCAACACAGCCAAAATAAATAAATAAATAAATAAATAAATAAATAAATTTATTTTTTAAAAAAAGAAAAAAAAGAAATAGAAAGGATTATAACAGACTACTACAAAAAATTATATGCCAATAACACGGAAAACCGTGAAGAAATGGACAAATTCCTGTAAAGGTACAGTTTTCGAAGACTGAACCAGGAAGAATTAGAAAATATAAACAGATGTATCACAGGTAATGAAATAGAAACTATAATTAAAAATCTTCCAACAAACAAATGTCCAGGACGAGCTAGCTTCACAGGCGAATTCTATCAAGCATTTAGAAAAGAGCTAACACCGATCATTCTCAAACTGTTCCAAAAAAATTGCAGAGGGAGAAACACACCCAAATTCATACTATAAGCCACCATCACCCTGATACCAAACAAAACAGGAAAAGATATCACAAAGAAAGAAGACTACAGGGCAATATCACTGATGATCATAGATGCAAAAATCCTCAACAAACTACTATCAAACAGAATCCAACAGCACAATAAAAGGATCAGACACCATGATCAAGTGGGATTTGTCCCAGGGATGCAAGGATTCTTCAATATACGCAAATCAATCAATGTGATACACCACCTTAACAAATTAAGGAATAAAAACCACATGATCATCTCAATTGATGCAGAAAAAGCTTTTGACGAAATTCAACACTGATTTATGATAAAAACTCTCCAGAAAATGAGCATCGAGGGAACCTACCTCAACATAATAAAGGCCATATATGACAAACCCACCACAATCCTCATACTCAGTGGTGAAAAACTGAAAACATTTCCACTAGAATCAGGAACAAGACAAAGATGTACACTCTCGCTACTCTTATTCAACATACTTTTGGAAGTCCTAGCCACGGCAATCAGAGAAGAAAAAGAAATAAAAGTAATCCAAATTGGAAAAGAAGAAGTAAAATTGTCACTATTTGCCTATGACATGATACTATACATAGAAAATCCTAAAGATGTCACCAGAAAACTTTTAGAACAAATCATTGTATTTGGTAAGGTTGCAGGATACAAAATTAATGTACAGAAATCACTGGCATTCCTATACACCAGCAATGAAAAATCAGAAAGAGTAATTAAGGAAACACTCCCATTTACCATTGCAACAAAAAGAATAAATTACCTAGGAATGAACCTGCCTAAGAAGGTGAAAGACTTGTACTCAGAAAACTATAAAACACTGATGAAAGAAATCAAAATGACATAAGCAGATGGAGAAATATACCATATTCTTGGATTGGAAGAATAAATATTGTGAAAATGACTATACTACGCAAAGCAATGTACAGATTCAATGCAATCCCTATCAAACTACCAATGGCGTCCTTAACAGAATTAGAACAAAATATCTTGCAATACGTATGGAAACACAAAAGACCCCGAATAGCCAAAGTAATCTTGAGAAAGAAAAACGCAGCTGGAGGAATCATGCTCCCTGACCTCAAACTATACCACAAGCTACAATAATCGAGACATTATGGTACTTGCACAAAATCAGAAATATAGATCCATGGTACAGGATGCTACATGTACCCACACACATATGGGCACCTAATTTACAACAAAAGAGGCAAGAACATACAATAGGGAAAAGAGAGCCTCTTCAATAATTGGTGCTGGGGAAACTGGACAGCTAGATGTACAATAAAGAAATTAGAACACTCCCTAACAACATACAAAAAATAAACTCCAAATGGTTAAAGACTTAAATGTAAGACCAGACAGTACAAAAGTTTTAGAGGAAAACACACTTTGACATAAACCACAGCAAGATCTGTTTTGCCCCACCTCCTAGACTAACAGAAATAAAAACAAAAATAAACAAATGGGACTAAATTAAACTTAAAACTTTTGCACAGCAAAGGAAACCATACACAAGACAAAAAGACAATCCTCAGAATGGGAGAAAATATTTGCAAATGAAGCAACAGACAAAGGATTAATCTCCAAAATATACAAACAGCTCATGGAGCTCAATATCAAAACAACAAACAATGCAATTTAAAAATGAGTGGGGTCTTCCCTGGTGGCGCAGTGGTTGAGAAGTCCGCCTGCCAATGCAGGGGACGTGGGTTCGTGCCCCGGTCCGGGAATGTCACACATGCCGCAGAGCGGCTAGGCCCGTGAGCCATGGCTGCTGAGCATGCGCGTCCAGAGCCTGTGCTCTGTAACGGGAGAGGCCACAACAGTGAGAGGCCCGCGTACTGCAAAAAAAAAAAAAAAATGGGTGGAAGACCTAAATAGTCATTTCAACAAGGAAGACATACAGATGGCCAAGAGGCACATGAAAAGATGTTCAACATCTCTAATTATTAGATAAATGCAAATCAAAACTACAATGAGGTGTCACCTCACGCCAATCAGAATGGCCATTATCAAAAAAGCTAGAAACAATAAGTTCTGGAAAGGGTGTGGTGAAAAGGGAACTCTCCCACACTGTTGGTGGTAATGTAAATTGATACAACCACTATGGAAAACAGTATGGAGGCTCCTTAAAAAAATAAAAAGAGAACTACCATATGACCCAGCAGTCCCACTACTGGACATATACCCTGAGAAAACCATAATTCAAAAAGAGACATGTACCACAATGTTCAATGAAGAGCTATTTACAATAGCCAGGATATGGAAGTAACCTAAATGTCCATCGACAGATGAATGGATACGGCAGATGTGGCACATATATACAATGGAATATTACTCAGCCATGAAAAGAAACGGAATTGAGTTATTTGTAGTGAGGTGGATTGACATAGAGTCTGTCATACAGACTGAAGTAAGTCAGAAAGAGCAAAAAAAATACCGTATGCTAATGCATATATAGGGAATCTTAAAAAAAACCAAAAAATGTACTGATGAACCTAGTTGCGGGGCAGGAATAAAGAAGTAGACATAGAGAATGGACTTGATGACATGGGGTGGGAGGGCGAAGCTGGGGTGAAGTGAGAGTAGCATCGACGTATTTACATTACCGAATGTAATGCCTCCAGAGGGAGGGGAAAGGGGGATATGTGTATGCATACGGCTGATTCTCTTTGTTGTGCAACAGAAACTAACACAGTAATGTGAAGTAAGTATACCCTAATAAAGATGTATTTTTAAAAAGATATGACTTTAAGAGTGATCACAGATTTAATTTTCCAGGTATAATGAAAAAAACAGTAGTGAAATTGGACTAAGGATGACGATAGCAACCAACTTCATTTTTATTTTAGCTGCACATTGCACAAGAAATCTTATGCCTGTGCACCACTGATTTTTAAAAGACAAAGTTCTTTCATTATAGGATTTTTATTTATTTATTTATTTTTTCTTTGCGGTACGCGGGCCTCTCACTGTTGTGGTCTCTCCTGTTGCGGAGCACAGGCTCCGGACGCGCAGGCTCAGCGGCCATGGCTCACGGTCCCAGCCGCTCCGCAGCATGTGGGATCTTCCCGGACCGGGGCACGAACCCGTGTCCCCTGCATCGGCAGGTGGACTCTCACCCACTGCGCCACCAGGGAAGCCCTCTTTTTTTTTTAAATAAATAAATTTATTTATTTTCAGAAAAAGAATAATTTATTGATAGAAAAATATCAGGATTTAATGAGTTCTAATTTACACTTGGGAGTGAAGAAAACTCTAAAAATTGTCACATTGTTGAAATAATGAATACATAATTTAAAATGCTTCTGAAAACTTAACAAAAATAACCGACGTCTAGAACTACATAATCTTTGGTTATTAAATACAAAAGTATTTTCATGCAACTTCCAGAGATTATTGCATTTGGTATGACATTTCTTTCTTAAAAGTGCATTCTTGCATAATAATTACACAAACAAAACACATTTTGATTTTTTCTCATGTATTTGTAAATATATTTCATTTCAAATTTATCAATAATGTATATAGCTTATAGCACATTTCAGGAAATGTATATATGACAATATTGTGTTACTTGGGGTATTTTAGATTCTCTAAAATTAAGTTAAGAGAAAACTAGGAGCCTAAAATAATGATTAAAATAGAGAACCTCTTGTACAGTATTCTTGAAAATGGTGCCCCATGGATGTTCAAATAAAATGGCAGATAAATGGAATTTTAAGGGACAGGTGCAGCAGATTTTCTATTCTAATAAAAACCATTATTGATTTTCAAAAGTTTACTTTCGAACCCAAATAATTAATTTTAAAAATACTTATTTCATGATACAGTAAAGAGGAAATCTGACTCTTAGGAAAAGAAATCTAGCTTTACTCTTCCTAAATCTTGCAGAGCAATTTTACAAAAGTTCAGAATTTTAGACAGGGTTTAGTAACCCAGGCTTTCTTAAAACACACAGCCTAATCAGGGATCTGGAATTGACAATGTCTTAAATGTCAACTTTATTTTATAAAGTGCCAAATTTTCTTTGTAAGCTAGTAGCAAAATTTTGGAATTATACAATGTGTAAACCCTTATTTACATTTAATTTTTAATATCAGAAGTTTTATTTTGCAGGAGAATTTAATTTACTGTGTTAAGAAGTAGAAGTCTATGAAGGTAAGGACATAGTACTATTTACCTCTCAATCCTCATAACAGTTCACATTCTGAAATATTGGAGGTTCTCAGAAAATAGTCGTTAATAAATGAAAATTTGATTAAGGACTGAATATGGTGATTTAGATGATCTTTCTCCTGAATGACACATTTATGTGGTTGATTCCAGAGTCATATTTTCCCGTAGGATCAGATGGATGCTATGTTTTCTACGTGTCCTTTCATGGTTTCAGTTTTACAGTCCACGCAGCCCAAGTACCCGCAAAATCCCTAAGTGCTCCTAGGAGCAGGGACCCGCCCGAGAGCTGTGAGCCGCTAGTTCGCCCGCCCCGCCGCGAATCGCGTGGGGAGCGCTTCTCAGCGGAAGCCCCCCAGCGACCTCTTCCCAATACCACGCCCTCTTTCTGTCGCCGGGGTCGCTTCCCGCGGTACTGATACAGGAGCTAGCTCCGGGGCGAACGCCCCGGGACGAACTCGGGCGTTTGGACGGCCTGCGCTGTACCCTCGCCGCCCGGCAATCAGGATCCATGTCTCGTACTTTCCCGCCGCTTGTCGGGCGCCAAGTGGCGCCCGCTTGGAGACTGTCCCTTCCATCCGGAGCTTCAGTGACCTTCGCGAGGGCTGAGGCTCAGCCGCCGGGCCCGAGGCAGAGTTCCGGGAGGTCGGCGACGCTGGCGGCGACTGTTCCAGTGGCGCCGGGGCGTGGGCGGTTCGTGTTGCCGCCGGAAATTGGCCGAGCAGGTTTATAGCTTCTAAGGCTGGCGCAGAGCTCTGTAGGGTGTTGGGCATACTGGATGGGTCAACCAGCACGCCGTGGTGCCCCTCGGGGCGAGGGGACAGCCCGGGCTGTTGTGTGTGACCAGGAGAGGTTGTCCGTGTCCTGCGACTTCCTCCGTGTGTCCCGGTGGTCGTGTTTTCTCATATTTTCCAACTCGCCTGGAGGTTGGGAACAACACGGATGTACACAGACATCGCCCAGTTTTCAACGGCTTCCAACGTGTATCCCGATCGCCCTAACACCCAAATGTTTACGTTTCTCCCCGTAGTGGGGATCGACTCGGGTGGCCGAAACGAGGAGGCCCTGAGAGGGCAACTCCGGGCCTCCCCGTCCTCCTTTCCACAGAGTCGCGATGCCCCGTCCCTGAGGCCGCCCGGCGGTGCATCCTCACCGCCTCGGGACCCGGCTTCGTCCCAGTGCCATCGCGGCGGTGAGGCTGCTCCCCGGCGGCCACTTTCATTTCTCCAGTCCCCAAGCGAAGCGACCACGGGGCTCCGCACACCAGATTTCCCGCAGGTCGAGCTGCGTCTACGCGGGAAGTGCCCAGCCTTCCCTTTTCTATTTGCCCCGTGTCGAGAAATGGGACAGATGGTGGACTGGGTCGAGACGTGGTTTCAAGGTGGCGGCGGTGCGCTTTCGTCGGTGTGCGACACGGATCCGTCTGTGTGAGGTTCGCACCAGTGACGTTTCACCAGGTGGCTGCTGAGGCAAGGTCGACCAGATGTTCCGACAGCCATACAGGAACTGAAAAAAGACAACGTAATGATTCTTTTCTGTTACAAGCTACATTCACTATAATGTGGGCATTAGCTAAATGAGAAATCCTTAGATTTATAGTAATGAAAATTACCATTGTCGGTGTTACTCAAAATTACAGTAATTATTACCATTGTTTGCAGTTAATTTTGAAAACAGTGATTCAAGTTTCTGTATGCACAGAGTAGGTGACTGAAGATGATGAAAGAGGGGTTTTGGAATGCAGGATTTTCTGAATCTTCCTGGAAGTCGGGGAACCTCTCACTCCAGCCACAAGGCCGTGCGCCACACCCTGCAGCAAACAACATGGAAAACGAGACCTCAACCTCGGCAGCAATAGACCTCAAGGGTCAGTGTTTAGTCAGTGACTCACAGCTTCCTCATTTTTCATCTTTTCCATTTAGAACCAAATGGGGGAAAGACAAATATCAATATGTTCCCCTAAGCACTCATATGGGACGCCCATCCTCCTGTCAGTCCGCCTCCAGCTTCCCCACTTCACAAGCTGTGAGCAGGACATGCCTCCCTTGTTTTCCCCCAGAAGACATCCCCATCCCTATGCCTGCCCTGAGTCTCAGCCGAATGTGACTGGTGGTGGCTGACTCCTGTGCTCTACAGACGAGTTCTGAGTAAATAGTGCTTGTTCTCATTTTGGGAGTGGGGGGTCTTTGTTCATGTGTACAGAGCTTAGAGTGGGAACCAAATCAAGCAATGGGGATAATGTGTTTCCAATTATTTTTCAAAAACGTATTATTTATTAATCACCGGTTTTTAAGTTGAGATAGAAATCATATACCATAAAATGCCTTTTGAACACTCTACAGTTTAGTGATTTATTGTCTGTTTACAAAGTTGTGCAACCATCATCACTATCTGATCCAGAATATTTTATCTCCCTACAAAGACACAGGACCCCTTAAACAGTCACTTGCTATTTCCCTGCCCCACAGCCGTAGGGAACTAAATGTATCCTTTTCATCCCTGTGGACTTGCTTTTTCTGTATATTTGAAGTACATGGATTTATACAACTGTGGCCTTTATGTCTGGCTTCTTATACAGTGTCATGTATTTGAGGCTCATCCATGTTTTATCGTGTGATTAATTCCTCTCTTTGGCCCAGAACTTTCTTTTGTAAGTCCTTAAGATACACACACAGGAAATTCCCTGGTGGTCCAGTGGTTAGGACTCCACCACCCTCTCTCTTTCAAAGACCCGGGTTCGATCCCTGATGGGGGAATTAAAATCCTACAAGCTGCACAGTGCGGCAAAAAGAAAAATTATATATATATATATACACACACACACGTGCTACCATTTTTTAAATGTGGAAAATAGAGTACCAAAATTGCTATTATAACCATTTTATGCAGGCAGTTCCAGGGCCCCAAATTGCCCCACCAACCCAGAGCTGCCAGCAAGCACAGAGGACACCAGCCCAGCCGTGTTGCCCTTTCTCAGAACTCTGCACACACCCTTTCCAAGACTCCACCAATTTGTGCCACCACCCAGCGGCCAAAGAGGTGACCACCTGTGCAAGGGGAGGGGGGCTGCAGTGGCAAAGGGAGAGAGAGATGAAAGGAGACACAAGTGGCAAAGCCTACAGCACCGGGCATCCCAGTCGGTCTCACCACCAAGTACTAACCAGGCTCAACCCTGCTCAGCTTCTGAGCTCAGAAGCTGGCAGTTGACTTCATGGTGATGCGGACCTGGATGATGGCAGCCCAGACCAAGGACCCAATGCCCCATGCTGTGCAGCCCTGCCATGCCACCTCCACTCCCCAGCCCATGTCAGAGCCCTGTGGCCCCAACCTCCTGTGGCAAACTGCTCCTGACACACCCTCAGCCATCTGGTGGCCAGGCCACCAGGCTGTGACTCTGAGTTCCCAGGAGATTGTTTTCACTCAGGGTATGTGGCCAGTGCTACCAGGGCCTGAGCAGCTGGAAGTGACTGGAGGAAAGCCCAGTCTTCTGTAATTCAATGCTGCCCTGACACGGACTGGCAGCGTCTCCCTGATACCTTCATGGCTCCATCTGGATATCCCACACACACAGCCGTGTGCCAGGCTGGGATGCCAGGGGCAGCACTAACCGGGTGGCAGCATCCCCCAGTGACCAACACCAGGCACCCTGCCTCCACCATCTCTGGACGCTCATGTACGCAGTCTCGTTATCACATTCTTTAATATTAAAAACAGGCGATCCAAGGCACTGAAGACTTGTCCTAGGTCAGGCAGAGAGCTTAGAACTGAAGTCTAGTGACCTCTAATGCTGTCCCCTAAGGCCACGCCACCTGCCAGGAGACACGTCCACCTCCAGGTAATCACAATCAGGCTAGTTCCGTACAAAGAGGGACAGGTGTGTCACGGTGGGGACGGGGTGGAAACTTCCTCCCTCTGCTTCTGTTTCCCTATTGCCGCTGCCCGGGGGGCCCAAGCCAATTCCTCCTCAATATCCTGTGTTCTTATATTGTCCTGTTTTGACTCAGACACCACAGGAGGATGCCTGCCCCTCAAGGTATAATTTTCTCAATTTTGATTAGTACAGCCATGAAATGTTTTCAAAGTATTAAAGTACACAAAAGATAAAAATCATCCAGGTCATTGAAGTTCTACATGAGGAGAGGATGAAATAAGAACCGTTGGGCTCCTAGTCCTGCAAGGAGGGAAAGAAGAGGAAGAAAGAATTAAACTTTGGTGAACTTACTCTACACATGTCCTGTGTTTAATCCTTTTATCTATTCAGTTACTTAGTCATCACAGTTTTTCAAGATCTTTCTCTCTCTGGCCCAGTGTGTTCACAGAGCTCACAGGCTGGAGAGTTTCTCAAAGAATGATCACACCACTGGGGGTGGTGGGGTCCCAGATGAGGCCAGAGGCAAGCAGGAGAAGGGGTGTTGATCAAGAAGGGCTTCGTGGAGAAGGTGACGTCTGAAGAGGCTCTTCAAGGATGAGTTCTCATGTAGGCAAAGACGGGCATTGAGCAGGACCCAAGTACAAGATCAATAAATGAGTGCTTAGATACACTAATGCATGCCATTCCCCTAACACAGACCAGGAGGCCTGGCCCACTGAGGGTTTGCAAAGCTTGGAAAGAGGGAACACTGGGGGATCAGTGGGGAGGGGCTACAGTGTGATGCCTGCCTCACTCACTTTATGGGTGTCTTGACACCACGATGCCCTGTGTTCTGCCTTCTCAGGGAGCCCTCGTCTGTCCTCTGCTCTGGGATACTGCCCGTCATTCCCAGCAACAACTGCCTGTGTGGCCTCAGTGACCCCATGTGTAATTGTGCTCATCTCAAAGGGACTTATTGACGAGGGAGAGGGTGGTGGGCAGCTCAAGATAGAAAGGTGGAAGGAAAGAATGACAGGGAGTCCTGCATCAATGGGATCATGGGGTGGGGTGCAAGGGAGTGGGGGAGGGGGCAGAGGTCGTGTCTTAGAGCTTAAGGGTGGGGCCAAAAAGGGGTTCTCTCACTGATAGGGATTCCACAAGAGGAGAAAAGGGATGAACTCAGTTTTGGACCTAGGACTTTGAGAAGCCTGTGGGAATTTCGGTCGGGGATGACAGGTGAGCTACATATAGGAAATGAAGGTGTGGCAGAGGGGCAGGATCAGAGCTTTGACCCAGATGAGATGGGGAGGAAGTGGAGAGGAAGGGGCCTGAGGACACTGAGGAAGTTTGTTAAGTGCAGTCATCATGGGGGTTCAGTCCACAGCCTGCTAGCTGCTAACAGAATGCTGGGTCCAAATTCATGTGTTTCCATTTTGAAACTCTGGAGTAGAATTTGCTGATCACTGGAATTGAATTTACCAGATTGGTGTGATCAAACTCAAGCTAATGAGCTAGGAAAATGAAATCAAGGCTTACAAATAAAAGCAAAACAGACTGAGCACAAGACAAGTATTCCAGCTAAAAGCTAAGTCTCTCAAACATGTAGCCCATGGTGACTTCAGGGCCTTTGCACTTGCTATTCTCTCAGCCTAGAACACTGTGTCCTCTACATGTTTGCTCCTTAAACTTCTTCAGGAATTTTCAAAAGTTTACTTTCCTTTTCTTTATGGTACATATCACCTCCTGATATTGTGTACCTCTATTTCTTAATCTGTTTTCCCCATGAGTCTGTCACCTGCATGTGAATTGGGATCTCCCTCCACCTGTTTCACCCACTGCTGTCGTGTGGTGTCTGGACCAGGTCAGCACACAGTAGGGCCTCAGTGAATGTGTGCCATGTACTGGGTGAGTTAGCACTGAATGTATAGCGGGGATAGCTGCGGGTCATAGAGAATTGCCCTTGATTGAGAATGAAGTGTTCAGAAGGACAATCTGCTCAAGGTCTTCGTATCTTGTTCTTCTGGAAATTTCCCATTGTTATTGTAGAGATGCAAAATTAGACCCAGGGAAAGCCGCTGCTGTCCTGATTTGGGGACAGCCCTAGATATGCTATGCTGCTACTTCCCAGAGCTGAGGTCACATGGGTGGGTGTCAGGTCCAAGTGTCTCAGGGGCATTTCACCTCCTCCCAACCTCTCCTCCCATTGATGTAAGAAACGCCGTGTTCAGTATGCCTGTGACCAATACCTTTCAATTGATGGAGGCTGGGCTGAGGTAGCAGGATTTCCAACCTGAAAGTCCTCATTCCCCTCTTTAAAAAGCCCTTTCCTCCAACCTGAGTCCATCCAAACAGCACCCATTCCTCACATTCTGCATCTCCAAGAGAGTTTCTGCATCTTCATTCAGCAAATGAGCCCCCACTAGGTGTTAGGGGTTAGGGCTCATCCAGGGACCCAAACCTCATGTGACGAGTAAATGGTCCACGTGCGTGGATAGAGACCTGTGGGCGTCTTCTGGGACTGCTAGGAGCCTCCTATCTTTCTGTGCCCTCAGATTATGAGTACTGCAAAGCTGAGCCCTGATTGTGCTAACTCCTACCCACCCGTCCCCTCACTCTGAATGTCACAGAGATGCTCTAGTGTATTAGACAAAGCTCAGATCCTGCTTAGACTCGCAAGGCCCTTAGGAATACAGTGCCAAGGAAACAGCCATCTTGTCCCTGGATGGTCCCTACCGGCACCATTCCCCTCTGCTTGCTATTGTCCAATGACCAAAAAAAGTTGTTTTATGTGTTTTGCCCAGTTTCTCAGTGTTTATATTGAGGACATGCCCCACAGTATTTCCTCCTTCAGGGAAGGTTCTGGAATTATTTCTTTCATGCGCTTCACCTTCTGGACTCCGAGAGTGCAGCAAGACTGCATTGGGCCCTGACATCTGTTGCCCAGTTGTAGCATTCATCACAGAATCTTGGTGGTGGTTTATCTAAAAAGGCAGCCACCTTCAATTCCTTCCTTCCTTATACAAAACAAGACACACCACCCCGAGGAGACAAGCGATCTGTTTCCCCAAACTCCTACATCTGGCCTGGCCTGGGACTGCTTTGACCCATAGAGAATTGCAGAGGTGACTTCGGACCACTCCGGTACCGGCCTTATAAGAGATCTGGCCACTGCCCCTTTCTTTACTCAGACTGCTGCTCATACGCTGTGGTCCCTGGAAACACAGACTGTGCTGCGAGGAAACCAAGCCATGTGCGGAGGTCACGTGCACACTCTGGCCCCCAGCACAGGTGACCCCCAGCCAGCCCTGTGAGGGGCCTGCTGGAGCCTCTCTGTGACACTGCCCCATCTGCCCTCCAACGGCAACAGCACGAGGAGCTCTAAGCAAGAAGCATGCAATTAAGCACAGACAGCTCACAGAACTAGCAGTGATAATAATAAATTATATTTCAAACCACTAAGTTTTGTAATAGTTTGTTACATAGCAGTAATAAACCCGACTATTTCTAGGACAATCTCTTGAAGCAAAATATAACCTGAAAATCAAATATAAGTTCCATTAAAAAAAAAGTAAAATAAAATTCTACTGAGTAAAATTTTAAAATCACTGGCTTTATTTGAAGATTTATGAATCAGGCAGGATCCAATTTAGCACATAGAAAGAAGCTCTGAGGAGTTGCACAAAATGAAAGACGCTTATAGGCAGAAGGGAGCTGAAACAAGGAAGCTGTCCTGGGCAAAGCTTCCTGTGGGTTATTGCAAGGTTTCTTTGCATTAGTGGATGGCAGCGGTCTCCCAGGCAGATGGCTTAGCTAGTGCTGATCACAGGATTCCTGACCCTCTGGATTACGGTTGCATTTCTGGAGGAGCCGAAACTGCATTTAAGTCGCAGTTTGATGACATTGTTCTTACTAAGCAACTCCTTTGGCGCTGTTGTCTTGATTTTAACTGTCCCCTGAGGGCAGCAACAAGGTTTATCATTGTTGGGTCCTTGTGTTAAGCACAGTGAGTGGCATATTCATTCGTCAAAATGCTGATCCAGCATCTGCTGTGTGCCAGGCCTGTGCTGGGGGAAGGGATTCCCAGTGCCGAGAAGACAGAGACTCTCCCAACAAGGAAATCACAAAAAGGCGCGTTCCGGGCTATGATACCAGCTGCTCATTCAGTGCTCATGGAGTCTCTACCTCGGGCTCCACACTGATCTGGGCTGTAGGTCACGCAGAGAATAAAACCTACAAAAACAAGAACAATTTAAAAAGAAACAACCCTGCTGCTGCTCCCATGGAGCTGACGCTGCGGAGGGGGACAGACAGTAAGCAGAACAGGGTGTAGAAGTGTTGGCTCTGTGCAGGGAAGAGCAGGCCTCAGTGGAAGCAGGAGAGCAGGGCGGGGGAGGGGCTGGGGTGGCAGGGAGAGGGGACAGCGGTGGCAGAGGAGCTCGTAGGCCTGGGACCCCGTGAGGAGAGTTCCTCCGGGTGAGGCAGCCACAGTGGGTGCTGACAGGGCCGGCCCTGGGTGCTGCGCAGCAATGAGGTGGGTGATGACTGGGACACATGGGCGGGGGAGGCTGACACTGCAGACGCACAGGCAGGGGACGTGTCTCTGAGGACGGGACGTTTAAACTGCTCCCTAGTGTGGACCAAGATTCTATGTTCTGTAAACCTGACGCTTTAACATCTCCTCACAGGCACATGCTGGGCTCGCCTTGTTCTAGACAAGCCAGTGCCAAGCCCGGGTCCCCTTGCCTCGGCCCCTGGGTCCCTACTCTCCCGCCTCCCTGGATTCAGAACTGCTCCCAGGCCTGCTTTTTAAATACAAACCGATCCATCCAGAGCCCTCACCATCCACCTCCTCTGTGGCTCTCACACTGGGGGCCACTGTCTCCCTTCCCTCAACACCCAGACACCAGGGACAGCCCCTGATATCCTACAGGCTACTCAGTCCTGAATCTACTCGCCATCCTCACTGTTCCTTCCTGGGGAATCACAGAAATAGCACTTGTCACGAATTCCCCTCCCTCCCTCTGCCTGCTGACCAATGTGCGGCCTGTCCCCTCCTCTTGGGAGCTGCAAGTAACCAGACATCTTTTCAGTGACAGTCGTCTAGTGATCCGTTGGCCTTACTTTACCTCATATTCCCTATTAATAAACTATATTTTAAACCAGTCCCGAAAGAAAAGACACTCTGTACATAATTAAGCATGAACAAATAAAGAACAAATGAACTATGGAACTTTTTACAATGTTCTCAATAACTTTAATATTTTATTTTATATTAGGCTGTCTTTTCAACATAAAATTGTGGGTCCATAGGCTGGAGAGTACATGAGAAGTTACATGGACAAGACCAGACACCTGGGAAGTGCCATACACCTGCACTTGAATGGGGAGCTCAGGCCAACGCTTGAGTTGAGTCCCGCTTTGTGCGTGGATGATGCAATTGCAATTTTTCCGTTTTCCAAATTAAGCTCTTAAATGTATTGGTTTAGCAGAGGAGTTAGTTCTAAACTCATCTTTCCAGCAACATTCAAGTGACAACAGACGTAAGATGGTCTGTGCCCTGAGTTATTTATTTAGAATCTGCACGTATCATCAGGGAAACAGCACAGCACATTTCAAAACAAGCTATGTGTTTAGGAGAGAGCCGGGCTTCACGCTGTGGTGGAAAGAACAAGACCGTATCCCCGGAAAATATTAGCTCTAGATTCCTTGTGTTGGGAGCATCCATCTTCACCCATTAGATTTCCAGAGAAGCACCGGGAAAGGATACTGGATTGTTGCTGAGCTTGGCTCTCCCCCCACCCATGAAACGGAGAGCTGAAAGTATCAGACAGCTGTAGTCCTTGGAGCAGCCTGACCCATGGCAAGTGCAGAGAGGAGCCCCTTCCAGGATTCCTGTATTGGTTAGAGTTCAGTTGCTGCAACACACCGCCCCCCTCCCCCCACGTAATTATGCCAAATAGAAGTTTGCATCTCTCTCACATTCTGATCTGGAGGCAGGCAGTCCTGTGCTGCTCTCGCAAGGCTACTTCAGGAAGCTTCTCTGTCATCCCTGTTGCTCTGTCATCCTAGGGGATTTGGCCTCCTCCGGGGTGGACGTGGGGCAGGATGGAGCTACAGTTTCAGTGTGAAGTAGGAGAGAGGGAGAAGGAGAAAGTAAGGCCTGCCTGTCCTATGTAGGAAATATCCTAGAAGTTGCACAAATTTCTTTCCTTCCATCTTGGAGGGAGAGCTTAGTCTCACAAACAACCCAGCTGCACAGGAGGCCGGGAACGTCTGTAGTCTCGGGCAGCCCTGCACTTAGTTAAATATCGAATGTTCAGTTGCTCTAAGAGAGAAGTGGGCCAGGGTGTTGGGAGCCAAATGGTTGTCTCTGCCCCCCGCCCCCACAGGTTTCAATGTTTTCTCTCATCACCCACCCCTTCCCTAACAGAGTTCGAGTTTTATGAGTGTTTTTCCAGACAAATCACATTAAATCATAGTTCAGGACCCAGCTGAAAATCATCAGCCTGTGGGTGCTTTTCATTAGACTCACTGGCAAATTGTTGGTGGAACTCCGTTACTAACATTGTCTCTGGCTAGGGGAGGCGACAGGGCAGGGTAGTGGCAGAACAATAGTAAAGTACAAAGTGGGAGCAACAGGGTGACAGGCAGAGGCTTCAAACCCCAGGAGGAAAATAAACACAGACACACTCCTGTATTCAACCCTCAAAATAATTTTGTAAGGAAGAAACAGCTACAATTAACTAAAATCATATCTAAACACTTAAAATTATCCTCCTTAGAATTTCTCTTAGAATTTTCATTAGTCAGAAGCTCCATAAACAGTTGATCCAGATGTGAAAGTAACTTTTTTTTTTTTGTATATCTAACTAGCAAGGTGTCAGAAAAAAATGCAAATGTAAATGTGGTGAGGATGCAGTGAGACCAGCACTCTTAGATGCTGGATTGGAAAAATGTAGATGGTACCACTTTATTCTGGAGCATCATTTGGTAATATGCATTAAAAATGGTAAAATATTTATGGTGTTTGAGCTAGTAATTCTACTTCTGGTAATTCATATAAAGAAAATAATCAGAGATGCTGACAAATATTTAGGTATAAATGTTTACCAAATAACTGGAAAGATATTGCATGTTCATAGATTGGAAGAATTAATGTTTGTAACATTTCCATTCTCCCCAAGGCAATCTACACACAGATTTAATGTAATAAAAATAATTAATGTAACGTATCAAATTTCCTATGACATTATTCACAAAAATAGAAAAAACAATCTTAAGATTTGTGTGGAACCACAGAGGACTCTGAAGAGCTAAAGCAATCCTGAGAAAGAAGAACAAAGTTGGAGGAATCACACTTCTTGCTTTCAAATTACAATGCAAAGCTATAGTCATCAAAACAGTATAATACTTGCATCAACATAGACACATAGAGCAAAGGAACAGAATGGAGAGCTCTAAAATAAATCCCTGCATGTACAGTCAACAAATGTCTGACAACAGGGCCAAGAATATTCAATGGAGAAAGGATAGTCCCTTCAATAAATTGTGTTTGAAAAACTGGCAGCCACATGCAAATGTATAAAACTGGATGTGCATGTTGTCCCACTTATAAAAATCAACTGAAAGTGCATTAAAGAAACATTTAACATCTGGAACCATAAAACTCCTACAAGAATGTATAGAGGACTGGCTCCTTCACACCGGTCTTTGCAATGGTTTTTTTGTTTTTTTTTTGATTTGACACCAAAAACAAAGAAAACAAAAGCCAAAATAAATAGGTGGGAGTACATAAAATTAAAAGGTTTCTACACTGCAAGGGAAACCATCAACAAAGTGAAAAGGCACACTATGTAATGGGAGAAAGTATTTGCAAATATCTAATAAGGGGTTAATATGCCGATTGTATAAAACCCCACACAAGTCAATAGCAAAACAACAATAACAAAAACAATTTAATTAAAAAATGAGCAGAAGAACTGGATAGATATTTTCCCAAAGAAGACATGAAAATGGGCAACAATACATGAAAAGGTGTTCAACATCAGTAATCATCAGGGAAATAAAAATCAAAGCCACAGTGAGATATCACCTCACACCCGTTAGGACGGCTGCCCTCAAAAGCACAAAAGAGGGCTTCCCTGGTGGTGCAGCGGTTGAGAGTCCGCCTGCCGATGCAGGGGAGACGGGTTCGTGTCCCGGTCCGGGAAGATCCCACATGCCGCGGAGCAGCTGGGCACCTGAGCCATGGCCGCTGAGCCTGCGCGTCCGGAGCCTGTGCTCCGCAACAGGAGAGGCCACAACAGTGAGAGGCCTGCGTACCGCAAAAAAAAAAAAAAAGCACAAAAGAATGAGTGTTAGCTAAGATGTGGAGAAAAGAAATCCTTGTGCACTTGTAGGTAGGATGTAAATTGGTGCAGCCACTCTGGAAAAGAGTATGAAGGTTTCTTGATTATACCACAATAAAGCTGAAGAAAATCTATTGTAAAATGAAGAACAACAACAAAAAACCCCAAAACCACAGGGCTTGTGGGGAAATGGGTTTAGGGCCCAATACTCAAAAACTGTCATTGGCACATTAAAAAATAAGGGCCTGCTAGGGACTGAATATTTCTGTCCCCTGAAAAGTACTATTTTGAAGACCAATTCCCAATGTGATGTTATTTGGAAGTTATGTGATGTTAGTTCAGGAAGTAATTGAGTCAGGAGAGTGGAGCTGTCATCAATGGGATTAGTGCCCTTATAAAAAGACACCCGAGAGCTTGCTTTCTCTGCTTTTCACCCAGAGAATACCTCTCCAAGAAACAGCTCTCACCAGACAAGTGCTGCCACCTTGATCTTGGACTCTCCAGCCTCCAGAACTGTGAGAAATAAATCTTTGTGTCAAAAGCACACAGTCTGTGGTATATTTGTTACAGCAACCCAAACTAAGACAAACCCTATTAAAAATGGTAGTGTAATTATATGTGCTAAATGGTTAAATATTTACCCACAACAAATATGGCACTTTATCTTGAAAAGAGCCTGCAGTTTGCTGGTTAATCTGGGTGGCAGAAGGGTTGCAGCTTGTAGGTGATTGTGAAGCAGTGAGAGAAGGGTGATTTGAAATCCCATAAAAAGCTGTAACGTCTGATGTGAGTGGAGTAGCTGTTTGAGGTGTGTGAAAGTGTGTGTTTTGTGTTTTTCCACCTGGCTATGTTCCTCTGGGTGCAGCTGTGCATTCAGTCGCCAACTGTTTCTCTGGACAAAATTACATGTGAACACAAGTGAGATTCAGAATATGTTCAAATTGTTCCCTGTATGTCAGGCATGTTAGAGCAATACTTATTGCAACTCTGACAATGTATTAATATCTTTCTCCAAGATGGCTATGAAACAGCATATATGACCTTTAATCTGGGGCTCCCTAAGGATCACGAACTGCAGTTGAAGGAATTGAAGAAACGGGATTTAAACAATTATTTTTAAATAATTAATGTAATACATTATGGAAAAAAGGAGCACTAAGGTTTAAAGCTTACTTTGGCTTCCATGTTCCGTTGAGTCATTTTCTCTTAATGAATTCAGTTCTCAGATTATGCAACCAAAAATCTTTAGGCTCTTGTATAGTTAAATATAGAATATTATAATATAATGCTAATGTAGTATGAGCTTCAATAGGTGAGGAGAACAACATTTTGAAATATGAAAATCCATAAAGCAGGGTTAGTATTTCCATAGGCACCATAGTCCGTGCTGTCTAACTTTAGATTTAGAAAAATAATGACCCTGACTATCTGAGATGGTTAAAGCCAGTTTTTCAACTTTTCTTGTGGTGGGGCCCCACACTGTCTTAACAACATCTTCAACTTACATTGATTAAACAACTCTAAACTAAATGCACTCCAAGAAGTATCAATAAATCTTTACCTAATTAAAAATAATATCCCAGAAATTTTCATCTATATTTTGGATGCTTCAGCATTTTTAAATTTGTTTTTACCCTGATTATGTGAGTAACGTGTGGTCAAAATTTATAAAGTACCAAGAAAATAAGAATTATGCACATCTCTATCACAAAGAAAGAGCTAGTAAGAGTTTTATATATTTACACTCCTAATAAACTCACATGTAAATATTGTTGATTTCCCCCTCTCTCCGTATATATATAATGTAATGTAATATATAGTTTTTGGAGCAATGCATTGAAAGAATGCAAGATTGGGCATCTGATTTGCAGATGACACAACCCATCTTCCAGGCCTGCTCTAAAGATTTAAATTAGATTCCCAAAGTTAAGGGTTCAACATATGTAACACATAATGTAAGTAGTAGCTGCCATGATACATTTATTGACCTGTATTTAAGTATCTTCATAGACATTATGATAATGCCTGGATAATGTTATGTCAGGAACTTGGGCAATATAGTTTAACCATTTCCTTGCTAGTTAGAGTCTAGATTTAGGGCTCTTCACAATTTTTCCATCTTAAAAGTAAACTATTTGAATACCTTTTCTATGTACAAACACGTTGCCATATCATTTTCCCCCCGTTAGTAGTAGAATTCTAAGGATGGAATTACAAGAGTTTTATTATCACCTCTTTAAAAACTGCTTTCTAGAAATGTACCAATTTATGTATGTGGCTGTTCACCGCTTTTGATTTAATTGTGCCATATTTTGATAGTTTTCCTAAAGGTAGAAAAGATTGTATTATTTTTCACTTGTGAGATCAACGTTTTATGTTGGTATTTTTATTTAATCAAAGGAATTTTCTGTGCACATCATTCGTGTGTGTGTTTTACATCTGCTTTATTCTTTCTGTTTAAATCAATTTGTATTAATGTTTTAATATTTTAAAAATAATAGTTTATTTTTTAAAAAATAGTTTACTTTTAAAAAAGTAGTTTAAAATTATTAACTTATACAAATATTAACCTCTTGAAGTTTCCCATTTTTATGTAATTTTTCTTCTATCCTTTCTATGTTTGAGATTTTCCCATCTAGAAACCATATACATCTATATAGTTTTTAAAAATAAAACCCTGTTTGAATTTATATCAAATTTATTTTTTATGTTTTGAGTGAAGATGTAAATACTTTTTAAAGAAAACTAACTACCCAGTTTTTCATCACCACTTATTGTATGGTCCATAATGGCTTCTATTGACTGTAATACTTTTATCATATAGGCTCTCATCCTAGAATCTACATTTTGGGTAACGCTAGTCTCAGCTACGAATTGGCACTTGTCATCTACCTCGACAAGGATTAAATCAGGTGCTGGTGCAGCTGCTGCAGCCGCTGACCTTCAACACCCCCTGAAAGGAGTTCCGGGTGGAGAGCAGAAATGAGGCACTCTGTGCTCGGGGGAAACTGGCAGGACAACTCTTCAGAGAGTTAGATACTTTCAGGAGAAGATTTTATGAGCCCAGTTCTTGTATCCCCTCATATCTAGAAAAACACTAAGATCTTTCATGGTGAGGTCTGCTCTCAAGACTAGCAGCAACCTTCGCGAGACTAACAGAAACATTCTGCAAAAAATATATGTTCTCGACTGCATATACTCCCCATTCACCAAAATCACATATATACTGATCTTCCCCCCTGCCTCTTTGGAGTAGTTTCTCAGAGCTCTCTGAAATGCAGTCTCCTGGGCTATACTCCTCATTTTGCCCCCAATAAATCTTAACTTGCAACTCTCACGTTGTGCATTTTTTTTAAAGTCGACAGTAGTTTACCATTTTCTGTATTAGAACCACACTCTTAATTTAGCTTTATATATATAATTAGGAAGGCACATTTCACTCATTTTCTTCAAAAAAAAAATTCTAGCTTGACTTTCAACTAAACCTTAATCACTTTCTTAACAACATACGAGGATTTTGATTGGAAGTTTATTAGAATTAAAATCGAGAAAGGTAGATCTCTCTATAATATTTGGTGTTCTACAGAATCATGGTATTTTCTCTCTTTTTTTTGGTATTTTAAAATGGTATTTTGTAAATTTGATTTTTTTTCTACTTATTCATTCTCTATATTCCTTTAAAATATGTTTATTTTAAATTTTAGTTGCTTTTTTATGAAAGAGATTTATACATATGTTTTCTATATCTTAAAAGTAGAAAGTCAGCTGTTTTGTGCACTCTTTATGATTCTTGTCCATTGAACTGTTACATTTTTAAGGATTTTCAGTGCCGTTTCATTAACTATTGGGAAATCTCATAATTTCTGAAAATGTCCTTTAGCATTCAACAATTCATATATTATTAATTAGTATTTTAATAAGATAGGATTTTTAAATTTGGGGTATAGTTGCTTTACAATGTTGTGTTAGTTTCTGCTGTACTGCAAAGTGAATCAGCTATATGTATGCATATATCCCCTCTTTTTTGGATTTCCTTTTCATTTAGGTCTCCACAGTGCATTGAGTAGAGTTCCCTGTGCTATACAGCAGGTTCTCATTAGTTATCTATTTTATACATAGTAGTGTATATATGTCAATCCCAATCTCCCAATTCATCCCACCTCCCTTTTCCCCCCTTGGTGTCCATACATCTGTTCTCTATGTCTGTGTCTCTACTTCTGCTTTGGAAATAGGTTCATCTGTACCATTTTTATAGATTCCACATATATCCGTTGATATACGATATTTGTTTTTCTCTTTCTAACTTACTTCACTCTGTATGACAGTCTCTAGGTACATCCACGTCTCTACAAATGACCCAATTTCATTCCTTTTACTGGCTGAATAATATTCCATTTATATATGTACTACATCTTCTTTATCCATTCATCTGTTGATGGAGACTTAGGTTGCTTCCATGCCCTTTCTATAGTAAATAGTGCTGCAATGAACATTGGGGTGCATGTGTCTTTTTGAATTATGGTTTTCTCAGGGTATACGCCCAGTAGTGGGATTTCTGGGTCATATGATAGTTATATTTTTAGACTTTTAAGGAAAGGCCATATTGTTTTTCATAGTGCCTGTATCGATGTACATTCCCACCAACATGTAAAATTGGTGTGTGGTTTTGTTTTGCACCATTTATGTCTGATATCAGGGTTAAATTATTTTCACAAAATACAGATTTCCTCTATTCTTCTATTCTTGATTCTCTGAAACTATTTGTTACTTTTGTAGTCAGCTGTTTTTTGTTTTTTGTTTTTTACTTGTATAGCCCATACATGATTTTCAGAAGTAATTGTTGAAAAACTTTATTTTATGTGCTTTCTAGCTTATTTTTCTTTTGTTTTAGTTGTTTTGAATATTGCTCTTGAGAATTCATATTTTTCCAGAAAGTAGTCAATCTCTTGAATATTCTAATGTATTTGCAGTATATATATATATATATATATATATATATATATATATATCTGACCTGGGGTCTCACACAATGTCCCTAAATCCCTTGGAGTTTCCTGGGTGATAGAAGTGGGGCATTTTTCTATGTTTTTTAAAGTGTTAATTCAAATATTTTTTTCTGGTAGGAAACGATTACTTGCATATCACTTAGACCCTTTCAAGTCTCATTTTTAAGGTTTGTTAGTGCAGTTCTAGAGTATCCTTTATTCTAGGGCTTGTGATTAGTTCCACTTCTAATATGCACAATTTCTGGTGTCCTAATTGAATACCCCATGTATTCAAGGAGGTTTCTTCACTCTGGCTGGTGAGGATTCTCAGCCATACGTGAACTTTGGAAATTATTTAATTTAGAGTTCTCCAGTAATTGTTCTTTCCGCAGAAATTGTTCCTTCCCAGCCTTGTGAAATTTCACCTGTGTGTGCTGAGATTAGTACTCGACAGAGACTCACAGGGATAATCAGGCAGTGGTGGAGTTTTCTCTCTGGGTAGCTCCTTCCTTTTGGATGCCCTGCCCCACAAATTGTCACCCCCCGGACCTCCCAACTCACTGTGTTCTCTCCCTTGCTCTTCCCTTGGAGTCCCTGCCTCTCAGTTCACCTGTAATTTCTGGGCCACTGAAAGTACTTGCATCTAATTCTGTCTTCTCCTGCTCCTATGTAAAGTCTCAGTAGCACCTTCCCCTGAATGATGACCATGGATGAAACCTAAATCCTCTTCTCCTTCCCCAGCTACTTTAAACTCCCCTCTGGATGTCTCCTCTCACCCAGGCTCAGTGAGTCAGAATCATCCACGATCCATTTTTTCATACTCAACAAGATGTCTGGCCATGTTGAGTGTTTCTCCAGTGGAGTGGGTTGAGCAATGATGGACAAAGAGAGATAAGCAGACAGCAGTTAGAGACCATGTCAGGCTGTGGTGGGCATGAGAATGAATGACACTGCTAAGAAGAGGAACAGATTATAGAGAAGTCACAAGGGTAGAAGAGGTTGGAAAATGTTTTCAAACACAGATCGGGGAGAAATCTGGTAGAGGAGAGGTTGAATTTATAATAAAATAAAGAGAAATGACCATTTCTATGTTCCTCAGAAAAACTCAGTACCTGCTATCTTACTGGTAACATCTTATCAAATGTTATTTCAGTTAGAAATACTTTAGGCTACAACTCCTTTAGAAACTGTCCTATACAGATTTTAGCAGTAGAATAACAGGCCAAAGTTATGCATTGCAGCATTGTTTGTAATGTCAAAAGATGGTTGAATATTAGTGTTTATCCCAATATGGACTGGCAACATGCATTATAGTACATCATCCACTCAGTGGACTGCTTTGTAGGAAACAACGTCCTGATAGAAGTTTTTTTCCCCAGATATTTTTCAACTGAATATAAGGAAGATGTAATGAAACATTATACAACTATTTATGTACTAAAATGTGGAGTGAAGGAAAATATATATTCACATTTTCTTGTATACCCATAAAAAGACACTCTGGAATGATACCTGGAAAATCAACCACAGTGGCTGACTTTGAAGACAGGGGTCCTGGGCAAGGGCGGGTGGCAGAATACAACATAAAGTATTTAATATTTATAGGTTCTTGAACCTTCTACACATATTATCAACTTGTCATAAATGTGGACAGTAAATTCTTTTTAAACCTCTAAAGATTAAAAGTTATAGCACGATTTCTACCAACTGAATGAAAGTCCAATTTGTTTTTCCAGAAAGATTATCCGGCTTCCCGAAAATGTCTACTCATGAGAATTTTCTGGTGGCTTTTGCTTCTTTTCTTTCACTTTGGAAGCAGTTCTCTGATTCATAATCCTTTGTGTTCTTCCTTTCAAAGAACATCTACCGCTGCTAATTTTATGAGTTAAGCTTGATCTAATTTTCTTACCTTTTTCCCCATTTTTCCCTATGAAAAGGCTCTGTACATTCATTATCAGTTGAGACAATACTTAGATAATTCATAAGGCCAGGAGGACAATTATTTGCCTTAATACTTGAATTCTTTCTCTGCATCTGACATATTAATAATGCCAGTAAGATATTGTATAAAACCGTTGACTTTATTATAATAAGAAATATTAGTCAGGAGACCATATCTTAAGACTGATTGTAAAACCAGCAGCCATGTTAACAGTGAGGAGATGTGAGGGGATATTTCATGTGGAAGAGAGGAGAGCTCTCTTCAGAGGTTTAAAGGGTGTTTAAAAGCATGTAGAGCTAGGCCCAGTGGATGGACCCTTTGGGAGTCACTCCCCAGGGATACATAGGAGAGAGTCCTGAGCATCTTGAGTGCTGCACAATGCGGTGGTCCGGAGTGGTGGCTGTGGACCCCTCTGTAGATCAGTGGAGAAGAAAGTTGCAGCCTTGTGTCTGTACAAGTCTGTACAAGGCGATCTGGCCTTCAGAAAAAGAAATTTGACTAAATCGCATATGGTCTCAGCTCTAATAATAAGATCTTGTCTTGAATCAATTTCTTTTTCCTCTCAAATTCTCAAACATGAGTAGTTATTCTGCATGAGACAATTCTCTTTTAATTCCATTGTTCAGTCTCAAATTTTGTAGCTTATTTTCAGTAAGTACCTGTCCATCTTTATTCTTTAGACAAGATAAGCAAGAGGGTCATTTTCTTATCAGACTTTAAAGGAAAACAAATACCTTTACATTTAGACTTTCTAAGGTTCTAAATGTATTTCATGTTCCCACAGTAGTATCTTCAATCCTGAGTTTGTGGCATTTTTACCCACTTCAGAGATGACTCTGGGGAGTGAATTGGTGGTGGGACCTGACAGACCACTGGGATTTTGAACTCTTGGCAGTTAGGTCTCCGTTTATAGAAGTGTTGACAACCAATGGAACAATCAGCATACAGTCCAGGGTTACAGGGGTGACAGCCGCGAGAAGGCGACCTATGGATGACAGAAGAGATCGGCCTTCTGACAAGCAGTTGCATTTCATTGCGAGGCAAAGAGAAAGTGCCTGCAGATACAGAGTTGCCCTCAGCAGGGAGCAGGAAGGTTTCACCCACATAATTATCAACAAAACCGTCAGAAGTCAGTCATTCCCTGGGCTTATTTGTGCTTCCTGTTTCTGCACTCCCTTGTGCTTCGAGACTGCTCTGCTGAGTTGATGTTCTTCTCTGTGCTTTTTCTAAATCTCCTTCTGGGCCAGCAGGATGTAGGAAGCAGAGGTGCAGTGTGACGGATCTGCTTCGTTGAACACGTCTGACAGCCTTGCAGCTGGGACAGCACGTGTGCTGAGTGTCGACCTGCCTTCCCATGGGTGTGGCTGGGGTGGGACCAGAGGTCTGAATGGGGAGGGGAGGGTGGTAGTGGTGCGTTTGTTTTCTTTCACTCCCAGGTCAGGAGATCTTAATCTGAGGGGCTTAGGGAGCCCAGGGAGACTGTGGCCTCCCTGAAGTCATGTATAAAATGTGTTTGTGCACAGGTTTTTATTCAAATAAAATTAAATGCCCTGGATTTATGCTTTCAGAATATTTTAGCACTGTTCCTAGTCTGTAGAGATCCTTGTGCACTGGAGTAGAACATAGCTGCAGTGATTTCAACACATTTCCACTGTGAACAGTACCTAGTAAAGTAAGCTTTCTGAGTCAAGAGCGAGTGGTGGCTGAAAAGGTTTAAAAACATTCTATGAAATGTCTAGAACCGGGAGTGTTTGATCTGCACTCTACTGGAAGATTTTAAGGTCTAATACTTTGTTTTCCACTTCTGAGCAGCTAGGTCAAGTCTTTTTGTTCCCCCAGACAAGAAAACCTAAATATATAAAGTCTATGTGTCTGGCCAGGGTCAAAGGACAAACTAGTTTAGGGATGGTCACAGGCAGACTTTTCTCATTACCAGAAATTAAAGTGGCAAAGAGTATTTATGACACAAACCCTAAACGCATTTCATTATTGGATAATCTCAATCTACAGAGAGGCAAAGTCTCTTCCTGTGGTTATTTGTAAATACTTCATGCAGATCTATTTAAATGGCTTTGTGCTCTTCTAGGATTATTCTCCCGTGACAATGGCCAGGACTTAATGCACTTATGCACAAAACTATTTAGGTTCCTGCTCAAGTGTGGTAAACTGGTTAACAACAAACCAAACCAGTGAACTGTTTTTTAAACTGGCTGATGGTGCCACCTACTGTCCAGGCTGTAGAAATGAGCTGGGACTGGAACCTGAGCCTTATCTACTGAGAGCCACAGAAACTAGGATATGAAGGGGAATTAGACTCAAGTCTAATTATACTTTCTAATTATACTCTATTTATAATGAGTTACATAAATAGTTATATTTATACTCTCTCCCCAACATTCCCAATCTCAGGTTACAGAAAATAAAACATCAGAAAATTATTTTAAATTGTGGCAGATGTAGGAAACAGTATCAGGCTATCATGTGCTTTCTGTAGATCCAGATTATCCAGTACCAAAATGCCTTTAGGGCTCTGCATCAAACATGCTCTTGGCCATTTCAACTCCTAGTGATGTCCGAAGCCCAGAGCCCCCTGAGTAGCGGCCCCTGCTGTGGACTCGACTGTATTTACTTTACACTGTGTTGAGCAGATGACAGAAAAAGAAAAAGCTCTAAAAAGGAGGAAGATTTCAGGTAAGCAAAAATAGTATTTTTAAATATTGATTTGGGTGTTTTGTTTTTAATGGACCAATCCATGATAGAACAGGCCCGGACGAGTTTTGAGAATAAAATATATATTTTCTTCCCCGGAGAGATACTGGCAGCCAAGTTAATTAAAACATGTGCTTTCCAGGAACCTGGCATAAATTCTCACTTAGTTTAGACAAATAACTGATTTCCAAGCTGGCTTAAACCCAACGAGTGCTCAAGGAATGTTCTAGTGACTACTGTACAGGGGGGGTTCCATTATTTGTGCTTCGAGCGTGTTCTGTCTTTAATCCTTAAATAAAAACCCATTCTCTTCCACGTAACTTAATATTTGACTTGACTCTGGGCTGTATGACAAGACATTTCTGTTATCACATGTAAAATTGTGCGTGTGTGCGCGTGTTTTTAAATACAAAGAGTGTACACTCTTGTTCAAGTTCATCCTGAGTTCCAAGTACACACAAAAAAACCCCTGAATACTTCAGAGTAAAAGTCCAATTTCTCGTTCACACGTATCAAGGTATCCATGGTTCATTTGTATATATTCTGACAACTTAAAAAAAAATCATTTTCAAATATAATTTTATTTACTCACAGATAATAAAGTTTCATTTTTACCTGTCTTAAATACTGCGTGTTGCCTTGCAGCTTGCTTTTGTCAGGTAACAGTATGACTTTGAGGCGTCACCATTTCCTGCTTTGGGGTTTTCCACTACTATTTGAGAACACTGCAGAAAGATTTCCACAGAACCACATAATACTGCTATAAGCATATCCAGGTTCATATTTCATTTCTATCTCTCACCTTCATGCTAATAACAATATGCATAATTAAACGTTTCTAAGTTTTCAGAGATGATTTTCTTTAAAGTGAATATAAAGCCCAGTCACCAAGCAGCTTCTGTGGTGTCTTGTCTTATTCTAGTTTCGTCTTGAATTCCTTAAAACTTTGAGGCGGAAACTTCGTTGTAAACTTTAGGTTAAACTGTAGGTTGTCTCTAGTGCAGCTAATTCCATTACTGACATCGGTGGTAATAACCCGTTTTCAGATTAATGCTACTAAAAATATCTAGCACATTAATGACAAAAACAAAGTTATTACAAGTCAGTTCATAACATGAGGCTTTGGAAGTCGGCAAGAGCCGGGAGTTGCCTGTCCGTGTGTAGGGGCTGAGGCATCTCATCGTCTCCCTTCTCCACCATGAAGGGCTGAGAGGGGCTCTGACTCCGCAGGGATGCCGAGAGGAAATCCCTCCAGCCAGTTCAGTGCCCCTACACTTGACTCTTCCATGCTCGGTCCTGTCCAGACGCTCACATGAGGGCACCTCAGGTGACACACTGAGAATTCAGTCCCATTTGTCTTCTCGCTGCCTCACCAGCACACTGGCTGGGTCATGAAGCTCTTTTGGGAGAGTTATAGCTTGATGGCCAGGAGAGGACACAGGGGCAGCTGGTCTGCACTGTTTCCGAGCAAGGTGGCAACAGCTGTTTGTTTGTTGGGTTCTCTTTTCTGCATGTGTAGGATTTATTCAGCATAATCACAGGGGCGTTGTAGTCATGCTGTCACACACACACACACACAGATATTGCTCCACATCCATGTGGAGCCCAAGTGCACTCCATCTGAGACTTGCTCATATGCTTTTACGTGCCACAGCCCACCTTTTATATAGTACATGTTTCAATGCCAGCTGCTGTGTGGACTTTCTCAGCACCATCTGCAGACATCTTCACGACTGCAGCACCCAGAGCAAGCTGTTTTCCTTCTGCCTCAATTGCGACAATCCTATCGCTGCAGCGGAGCAAAGCTTAGCTCCTCGAGAAGCTAAGTGTAGACACGTGATAGCAACTCCTTTGAGTACAAATTTGATGGCTCCTTTATCCACCTGTTGGTGTGGAAAAAGGGTCTTTTTTTATCTCTTTCTGTGTGGAATAACCTTGGGGTTGGATAAAAAGACCCTCTCTTTTTCTAAATAGAATAACTCTCCAGTCACTGTAAAGATTTCCTTCTGTTCATAGCATACCACTCTTTTAACTGGTTCCTTCTTAGGCACGATTGGATGAAGCCATGGTTCAATGCCTGGGAATGGTTCTACTTGTTCTTAATACCCATAATAGCAGGTTTTCCACTGGATGTAGCTGAACACATTTTCTTTTTAATCAAATTTCTTGAACATGTTGCAAGGTGAAGGGGTGATGATAGGGAAGGGCCGGGAATGGTGAAAAATAGACTTAGCAAGGATCCCGCAGACCCCCTACACCTGGAAGGCAAAAGGGACGGTGGCAGCTGGGGTCGTTACCCACAGGTGATGCATCTGGCTGCACTTTTCCAGCTCTGGGGAAATCTCACTCCTTCTGCTCCTTCAACTACTTCCTCCGACTATTCATATGAGCACTGAGGCAATTTGGGGTGTTCTTTGGGGTTACCAATTTCTCCCTAGGGCTGGTAGCTGAAAGGGTGGAAGTTCAGCAGTAAGAAGGGACCAAGCACTCATTCTCGTTGCAAGAACAGGATGGAGGGACGGCACCTGGTCTACACAGGGACGGTTGGCCATTTCTGCAGGCTCACAGGGGTCAGAAGAGTGTGGGCTTCAACGCTCAGAGGCATCCTCCTGAATTCCACTACCAAGTTAGGGTCCCTCTAACGGCGCTAACGTCCCACGGGCTAGCAGACCTCTGGTGAGTGGCTGACTAACCTCGTCTGGGATTTGGAGTCTGGCTACTTTCACTAATAAATTGTTGATGAAAATAATCAATAAACAATCTATAATAGGAATAGAAAAGCATTTGATTTGAGCCAAACTGTGGACTATAGCCTGGAAGACAACCCCTAAGATAGCTCTGATGAACTGTCCCAGGTAAGCATGGTTTTCAGCAAAGTTTTATATATTGTCAGAAGAAAGAACATTAAACAAGTCAGGGATACATTCCTTTAAGGTTTCAGGGAAAAAGCAAAAACAAAACAAACAAACAAAAAACAGATCAGCTCATACACAGAGAGTAGGCATGGCCTTGGCACCTGGGAAGTGAGGCTTATTATTGAAGGAGCTTCAGCATTGGCATCCCAGGAAGGGAGGCATTTCATCTTTATTTTTAACATGGACATTCTTTACTTCTGGTCAATACACTCTTTTCTTTAATAATTAAAGCAGAAGCACAATGTATGTTTGATAGGCCACACGCAGGCTGTTCTAGTATGCATAACACTCAAGCTAACTCCTGTATAAGCCAGACGACGTCCCCATACATCAATACGTGAAAATATCTTTATCAAAATCCTGGGTCTGGGTGGGGGATTCAGCTTTTTCTGCTTTCTTTCTACCCGGAAGCTCCTCTTCTTGTTTCGATGGTGACTAGCAATTACTACCCTGTCACCTGTGAGAGTTTGCACACCTGGACCATCGCCTATTCCAGACACTATGGGTGCTCCACCTAGCCCGTGGAAGGGTCCTTGCTACTTCCAACTGTGGAGCAGTCTAGCTCCCAAATCCCTCTCATCACTGCTTTCCCTCCATCACAAGTCAGTTTTTCTGGAAGGGAATGTTAAGATGGATTTTGGCAAGCAGGGTGCAAATTAGGTGTCAACCTCTGTGACAGGGCAGAGAGGGAGCAGGATTGGCCAGATGGCATAGTTGAGCAGGTGTCCGGCCCCGAGGAAGCCTTGGCTCAGCCCATGGGGGCTCTGGAGCATATGTGGCCATCACAGGCCATCACAGGTGTTGTAAGTGTTGTAAGTGTTGTAAGTGCACTTGACCATTGGGTGTGGCAGCCCTTAAAGGGACCCATGCATGGGTGAGGCTGCCTGAGGGGATCTTGGCTGGAAGTTGCCTGTTGATGGCACTCCAGCAGCTGGGCAGTGAGTGTTTTCTGGGCCAGAGGCGTGGGTGGCACATCCGTGTGCACCCTGAGTGGTGCCCCATATTTTAGAGATGAGTAAGTGGGGAACACGTTAGAGATATTTGTCGTGTCCCCTTCATCCTGCTGCACCACCTAGCATGCTACACTACCTGATTCTGGTGGTAAACAGTCATGATGATTAAATTTCTTTTACTTCATTTTGAATTATTACTGTAAAATAGATTGTTTCCTAATATTTACTACATATTCTGGTAGCAAATTCTCATTATTATCAGTAAAATTAATTTAGGATCATTGTGCGTTGTTACCGTGGAGGCTATTGAAATAATGAGGATTCTATGTTCTCACATTGTATAATCTAAGTAGATACACGCTGTTGATGCAGGCACACAGAGGGGCAGACCTGGGGGAATATATAAAACAAACGTGACATTAAACACACTTTCGGTAAAGGCATATTGGGGCCTTGGGCCAAATACCACTAAGGGATGGAAGACTTTGGGTCAGCTCTGCACAGAAGTATCCAAAAATAGCCTGAAGATACTACACAAGGAAAGTCTATTCTTTACTTTGTCATAATTCCATCACTGGGCAAGTCTTGGTGAGTCATTTGTGGTTGTTGTTTTTGTTGTTGTCGTTTTGGTTCTCCTTGCAATCTACTGGTGCCACTTGAGAAAAAATTTTCAGCTGGAGGAATTTTTCCTCAATCCCCCATCCCCAGAGGACTAGTGGATGTAACCGGAGACATTCTGGGTTGTCGCGCCTGAGGAGATGTTAGTGGGTAGAGGCCAGGGGTGTTGCTCAACATCGCAGAACTCACAGGACAGCTCCCACAGCGAAAACTTATCCAGCTCAGAATGTCGTTAATCCCCAGGTTGAGAAATCTTGCCCTAGAGCAAGAGCAAAGGGCTTAAACATCACACAATGTGCATTCTGAAATTTTTGAGCAGAGTATTGGACTAAAACCTTTATACAAAAAGTGAATACACTTGTTGAGGTTAGTGCCACTGTGACAACACTTGTTGAAAGTCACCCCCACGTGATACTGTACCTCTCATGAGCTTTCACTGTAGTTGAGCTTTAACAGCCTGACACAAGCCTGGAACAACTTTGGTCTTTCTCACTTGGTCTCTGCAAAACTCTAGGAGGAGAAGCTAAAAGGGTCATATTATCAGGGGGAAAAGAACATGCAGATGAAAGAAGCTGTGAGAGCTTTAGCCCCCACCACAGGCTGTGAGGTCCCTGGAGCTCAGCTGCAGACACAAGCTGTGTGAATCAGCTTAGGAGTAGATGCTTATGCAGTTTAGCCTCCTTGTCCCCAATAAATGTTCACGCAATGCCTGCTACATGCTAGACATGGAAATGTCACAGCCCTGTCTCAAGTAGCACTGCTGTAAGTCTGGACACTCAGGACGTGGTATAGGTTCTCTGATAGACACCAGAAGCAGCCTCAGTTGAGGAGAGCACAGAACACAGACTAGCCACTGCAGAGGCTCTAATTTGTAAACCTTGCAGCTACAAGGGTCCCGCTCACGTGTGAAGCCAAAGAAGTTCCTGATGAATGGCTGATATCCTTACACTGAGCTTACCAAGAAAAGCTGCCCGTCTCGGGAGGCTGAGGGAGCAGCCCCTTGGAGGACGTGGTAGAGCTGCCGCCACAGCTGCCTGCATAAGATCTCAACTGCCTGGTCCCACCACCCACACTGGGCCAGCCTCCTCATCTCACCTTTCACTTCGTTCATCTTTTGGGCTGAACGAAAACATGTCTCTATTTGACTTTTCTCTGGCATTTCTCATTTGACTGGATGGTTAAACAATAACATTTTAAAAGCAGTCGGACAATTTTGAACATATTAGGTATTTTGCAGGTGTTTCTACCTTTAGTCCCTGTTTACTCTGCCATCTGGAATACAATGACAGCTAATAGATTTCCCAGTGACCAATCTTTGCAAATCTAAGTAGAAATTAGAAACCTCAAAAGCTGTAGTAAATTGAGTGTATGAGAATAGGCTCAATGAAGCTCTGAATATATTTAGTCACGCCAACCTTATCAGGGGAGTTTCTTTCTTATTGTATTTTTGGGGTATATCTTAAAACAACGCACAGCCTGTGCTTAGGTGGCAAGTCTTAGCAACCTCCAATCGGTGCTACCATGCACAGCCGGGGAAAGTCAGAGGCACCTTTTGTTGTCCTGCACATCCGACCACCTGGCCAGGGAGACTAACAGCAGGGAAAGTCTCCAGTGACAGCAGGAACCCAGTTATCACAGCTCTGAAAGGAGGAAGATGGGGCAAGGACAGCTCGCTGGCTGCAGGGAAGGTACTTATGACTGGCTGTGGCCCCCAGCCAGGCTGATAGAAGGCCTGAGAGCCTCAAGGAAGGGAAAGAAAAGAGAGACAGGATGGAGGAGAAGAGTGGGGGATGGGTCAATTCACCTCCAAGTGACAAAACACAAGTGTCACAGCAGAGACTGGGGAGGAGAGGGTGTCAGGTGGGAGGAGACGGAGAAGAAATACCTGGAGGATGCTTCCTCCCCTCTCCACTCCAGATGGGGCACATGGGGCGGGCGACAGTGTTTGCATCCACTCCCCTCACTGAGAATGTGCGCTTCAAGCTGGTCTTGAGAACACACCTCATTCTTCACTGTGGCTGCAGGTTGGGTCTTCTCTGCCCACCTCCCCCTCACATTTCACTTGGCCCTGAAGTCTTCATTTTTTCAGGCAAACAGTCTGGCTCAGTGGCAGAGCTGAGCACCTAGGAGGCAAATCCTGACTCACAGAGGTAATATATATTCATATTAATAGCTTGTTTATATTTATTTATTTAATTTATTTTAATAAAATAATACTATATAAGTATATGTACATATAATGTAAATAAAATGTTAAATATATTAATATTATTTTAATATAATAATATTTATTAATATATCAATAATATATGTTCATATTAATCATACATAGGCTGATTTAGTTAGTGACATCCTTGGCAAGAAGAAAAGCAAAGCCTATAGAAATCAGAAGAACTGAGAACTTTGAAGATCTTTGAGAGAACTCCATGCTCACGATGTAAATGGAGAGAAGTATGTGAAGGTCTCCTGGCCAGGGCTGCTCACAGAGCTTTTCTAGGCACCCTGTTTACTGGGTCAAGAGTGAATAAGGCGCCCCAGATGTCTGGATAAAAGCAGGAGCCTAGGGTCCAGGGGCCAGCCCCCCTGGACAATGCCTGTCCTTCTTTCACCACATTGCAGTGGCCCTGCCCGACCGCGCATCATCTCCTCACTTACACTCCTGTGAACAAACATTACCACTTCCCCTACACAATGAAGTGTGCGTGTTGCAGAAGAATTGGCACCTACAAAATAGTGACAAAAATCTTAAAACTATGGAGAGAGGGAGAAGGAAAGGTAGATGGACAAATAGGTAAGCATGCCACAGTTGTAGACTATAATTTAAAATTTATGGGGCTTCCCTGGTGGCGCAGTGGTTGAGAGTCTGCCTGCCGATGCGGTGGACATGGGATCGTGCCCCGTTCCGGGAGGATCCCACATGCCGCGGAGCAGCTGGGCCCATGAGCCATGGCCGCTGAGCCTGCGCGTCCGGAGGCTGTGCTCCACAACGGGAGAGGCCACAACAGTGAGAGGCCCGCATACTGAAAAAAAAAAAAAAAAGAACTCTTCAGCTCTCAGCTTTTATTTTTACCAATGCCTTCATTAAATAATTTATCAGTCATCTAAGTACAGTAGATTCTAAATCATAAAATAGGATTTTAATTTTGAAGTACTGTAGTTTTCTACGTTACCAGAATGTACCTTCAAATCATCCAATGGCTTCTTAACCAAAGCAGACATTTGTTGCATATTCAAAGACCCTGTCAGAATGTTCCCAGGAGGGTAGGGAGGAGTTTCCTGGAACATCGTCTGCCCTTCCCCTGTTGCCAGAAGTAAGAGTGTTGATTAGTTTTGAGAGAGCTTGGTGAACTGGTTCAGTTCCTACACATGCAGAAATTGCTTGTTGACCAACATTCTCCACTAGGTTCAGCCTCCACTTGAATGTGCCCTAAATCCCGAGCCACTAAGCAGGCCAAGAGCCTCGCTGTCCCATTACCCCCTCTGCTTCCACCCACCAGAGTCATGGGTCCAAAGGATGCAGAATAGACTGGACTCTCTAGGCCTCACATCTCCTCCTACCCTTCCCCACTCACAGGCCCAGAGAAACCAAGCTTCTTGCCCTGATTTAAGGAGGAAGGAGATACAGCAACAGTGCCAGAAGAGGCACATGGGAGGGGCCCTTGCACTCCCAGAGGACCGTGGACTCGTCATGTATGTTTGGGTGGAACATGGTAGCCGGAAAAGACTCAGGACATGTCACCTATGGGACTTCACCTGCTGTACAGACTCAGAAACCGTCTGTGGGCTGTGCGAGCTGAGGAATGGTGGGGGCACTTGGATGGACTGGAAGTAGAAGGGAGGGTTTTCTCTGTTGCAAAGCACAGGCTGTGGTCTTTCTGGGCTGGAAATATTGACAGCTCAGCGCCTAATGGAGGGTGTTGGTTGGAGGGGTCCTGGTAGTAGAGTTTCTTAGGGAGGTGAGAGGAGATTCTGGGAGGATGCAAAACACCTCCGAGAGCCTTGGACCACACACCCAGCCTTCTGACCCCAGCGGTGGCAGGTAGCATTTTCTTATATTTAAAGCAGTCCCAGGTCAGGACAGCCAATTTCCCAGGGCCTGAACAGTGAGGAATACAGGTGGATGTTGCTAAGGATGAGCAGTGTCCCTGAGCAGAGGACACACGAGGGTTCCCGAGCAACCAGAACACAGGCTATTGAGTCAGCAAGACAGTCACGAAGCAGGTGAGGCAGACACCATGCTGGAACTCACAGCAATCTTTGCCCTTGAATAGGCCCCCACAGGAGGAGTGAAGTGTTGGAAGAGGGAAGGGAAGATGGAGGACTGTGCGTGGCAGGCACACAGGTGAGCGTGCATGGAACACATAGCACATCTTATTCCTTGGAAGGTTTTTATTGAGAAAATAAGGACAGGTACAGAGGCAGCCCTGAAATATGGATGGTCTAGGAAGTCATTTATTTTTTTCTTGTCAAGATTTACCTCTTCCAGGTGGAAAGAGAAAAAGAGAAAGAAAGGAAGGAAGGAAGGAAAGAATGACAAGAGATGTCCCTAAGTGTTCACTGGTTCTCCTCCATAGGGGCCTGGCAGGGACCTCAGCACAATATGCCCTCAGGAGACCAACACTGTACCTCCTGGGGCTCCAGGGTGACTGCAGGTCGCAGGGCACTGCTTCCTTGTCCCAAGCACAACAACTTGCCTGGTTGCAACTTCCGTCCTCGCTAGAGTCTCTCCATGTCCGGAGTTCGTTTTGCTACAATGAAGCACACTAATAGTGGGGTCATGGTCATGATGGATGACGTTGGTGTTTCCAAGGAAGGGCAGCATGGCTGGGCTTGTGTCCTCTGAGCCTACTGGCAGCTCCAGGTGAGTGGGGTAAGTTGGGGCCAGGCAGGGAAGCAGTACTTATTATTAGTCAACTGTAGACTTTAAATGGTTAAAGTGGAAAATATATTTTTTACAATAAAAAAACTCCAAAAACCCTGGTGGCATGTGAATGTACATAAAATCTTATGGCTTAAAAATAAAAATTCTTAGGCCAAACGAAGGAGTACATTACTGATACATTCTAAAACATGAGCCTTAAAAGCATGATATTCAGTATAAGAAGCCAGACATAAAGGGCACATATTGTATGATTCCAGTCACATGAAATATTGAGAATAGGCATATCTGTAGAGACAGAAAGCAGATTTGTGGTGGCCACGGCCTGAGCATAGGTGGAATAGAAGAGACTAATGGGGATGAGGTTTCTTTTTGAGGTGATTAAATGTTCTGGTGTTAGTGCCGATGGTTGCACAACTTTGTGAATAGATTATCAATCACTAAATTCTACACTTTTCAAAGGGTGAATTTTATGGTATGTGAACTATGTCTCAACTTAAAAAATGGTGATTAATAAATGTGATTTTTAAAATAACATGGGGAATATTATCATGAGTTTTATTTGCTTCCTGCCATCCTAAGCTCTGTAGAAATGGAAAAAGACACCCCGCCACACACACAAAAGGAGAACAAGCACTATTTACTGAGAACTTGTCTATAGAGCACGGGAGTCAGCCACCACCACTCACATCAGGCTGAGGCTCAGGGCACATAAGAGTGAGGACACTTCCTGGTGGCCAAAAAAGGAAGGCATGTGCTCCCCAGAGCTTGTGATGTGAGGAGGCTGGAGACAAGTTGATAGGAAGAGGGGCGTCCTAAGCGATTACTTAAGGGAACATATTTGGCTTTCCCCGCATTTGGTTCTACATGGAAAGGACTGAAAATGACGAAGCTGTGAGTCACTGACCAAGTCCTGACCCTTGGGCCGTATTGTTGCAGAGGTTGGTGTCTGATTTTCCAGATTGGCTGCTGCAGGGTGTGGGGCAGGGCCTTGTGGCTAGAGGGAGAGTTTCCCAGGCCTCCAGGTGGTTTTAGAAAATTCTGCATCCCAAAACCCTTCTTCATCATCTTCAATCAATCAGATGCCCTGTGGATAGAGAAATTTGAATCAATGTTTTTAAAATTAACTGCAAACAGACCTGTCAGTGACTAATGTACAATATAATGACATAGTAAAAGGCAAACATTAATAGAAGATTCAAACAGAATTTTATAAATTCCTTCCAAGCAATGATTATACTCAATTAAAATCACACACTCATGAACTGCAGTATTTGGTAGTACATATCTGTGTGAAAAGAATTTTCAAATATGAAATATATAAACCATGCAAAATCTCCTTATAAGTCAGCACGAGCAATTGAAATTTTGATAATAGGAATCTGTAATAAGCTAAACGGCATCCCCCTTGCCAAAGAATTCCATTTTTCTCATTAGCAGACTTGTATCACAAAAAAATGTACTAAATATATTTTAAATTTCATAGATAAACATTTTGTGAAAAGAACTGCAAACCGTAGTAATTATTACAGTAATGTGGATTTACTGTAAATCTTCGGATTTCTTATTTCACTAATGTTCACATTGTAGTGACTCTCACAACAAAAAGAGTTAAAATTCATTAAATATTTTTCTTGCCCCAATACCGAAATCTGGCCATCTGGTCGACCTTGCCGCTGCAGACGCCAAGTGACGTGCAACTGGTGTGAACCTCAACAGAAAGTATCCAGATCGCACAGGGACGAAGGCGCACCGCCACTCCCCTGACACCCGTCCTCGACCCAGGCCACCATCGGTCTCATTTCTCGCCCTGGGGTTCCTCCCCTGCGCCCGCTCGTCTATAGGCCGTTTGCTGTCTGCAGAGCTTCTTCAGAGAAGCTACCGACAACCGCGCCCTCCCAGGACCGCGGCCAGGCTCGTATTTCCTCCCGACCATCACGGATGTCCCGGGCCGGCCCTGTTTCACAAAGAGAAACGGCTACGACCTACGACCACGGAAGCCTAGGAAGAACTGCCGCCCCTACAGGAGCGCCCTACACGCTTGCCCTCGACAGTCCTCTACAAGCCGGCCAGGAGGCACCGACGGATCGTGACACACGGTGTACGAGGCTGTTCACGGACATCCTCTCCTGGTGACGCGTAACAGGACGTGAGGTCTCCGAGAGCCAAGGGGCACCAGGGAATGCTGGTCGACCGGCACAGACCTCCCCCAAAACTCGCGAGGGAGCTCAGCCCGGGCCCACCAACACACTTCTCTCCACATTCAATCTCTACTGAGAGCAGGAGGCGCCCACCACTCCGCAGCACCGGCATGGTCGCCGCCAGCGTCGCCGGCCTCCCGGAGCTCTGGCCCGCGCCTGGAGGGCGAGTCACATCCCTCGCGAAGGTCGCCAAAGCTCAGGAGGAAAGGGACAATATAAAAGCGGCCGCCAGGTGGCTCCCGACAACGGGCTTGAACGTCAGCGCGATGGATTCTGATCGCTGGACGGCAAGGGATCAGCTCCGACCGCCCAAACGCTCGAGTTCGTCTCGGGCCGTCCACCTAGGAGCTACCGGCCCCCAGCAGCGGACGGGGCTGGGAAGATTTGGGCAGGAGGCTGCCGCGAAGGAGATGCGCTCCTCACGCTAATGTGGAGAATTCTGCAGTCAGGACCCTGACTCTGAAGACTTGCGTTCCCTTAGTGCCCAGCCTCTTACCTCCTTATCAGGAGACCTTAGCAATTCACTTGGTTGCTCCAATTATCTCTGCCCACCCTACACCTGTGCAGCTTTTCTCTCCATGAGCCTAGAGCTGCTTTCCCAAGGAAGACAGCCCCATGCCATTGCAGGTAGGAGCCAAGGAGACAACTGAACATTTGCACCTGGACCTATGAGAGAAATTTTATGTATCCAACGCAGGAAGATACAAGACTGAGAGGGCCTTATAACTTTAGCACCACATGAGCATAGCTTTCATGCAACAGTGACGATCACTCGGCAAGTACAGGGGTGTCCGGAAGAAGAAACACACACACACACGCACACACACAAGCACACACACACACACACACATCCACGGGTCTAATAGGAAAACTTACCAGGGCTGGCAATGGTGGGATCAGAAAGCCCATTTTTCCCACTTCTGGGCCTCCCGGGGCTAGAATCCCAGATCATTCAGGCAGATCCTGGTTGTTTTACTGATGGATCTGTGTGGGAGTGAGGTCTTGGAGCTCCCCAGACTGTCATTTGCTGTCCAGTGCTCTACACTTTGTTTTGTGTGCTATGCCCCTTCTCGTCCATACACAGTCATAATTAAGAAAAGAAGAATCTGCAGGCATTGAATTCAACTTTCTAATTTGAATGAAGGTTAAGAACACAAAGGAACAGAGTTATGCGAATAATTTTGCTAAGGAACTTACGTTTATCTTTTTGAAGCTATCAAAATGTTTATGAGTAGTCTGTAAAAGGTTAATCTTTTTTAAATTAGAAAAAATAAATGATTCTTTATTACTGTCTCTCACCAAACCCCACTCACCCCGGCACCTATAACATAGGACTCACCTGATGAAACGTCTGCTCCCCACTGGCCTAGAGATTACTGTTCTGAGTCATTCTCTGTTCCCTGTGTTCACCGCATTCCTAAGTCCACTGCAGCCAGTAACATGATGAAGGAGGCCACTGAGCCCAAGGGATGACCTTTCAAAAAGAGAAGGAAAAAACCTCTCCCGTCTTCTGTGAGGTCACAGCCTTAATGGAGGCTGGAACAAGTGAAAGTAAGTGTTCGGAAAGAGAGTGTTTTTACATTGGTCCCTGACCTGCCATATCCCTAACAGAGTGGTGAACGTAACTGGCGTTAATATTTCCTGGGTGCACTTAGAAGATGCGGACCCAAAGTAGAAACCTGGCCATTTGGCAAAAGATGGATCAATACAGGAATCAAAGTAAGTTTTTTTCTCACCTGTTGTTTCATTATCAGGAACTCTGCCACTACCTGCCCTCCTCTGCAGCCTTATGCAGGGACAATCCGGAAATCAAGCAGATAAATCTGAAGAAAGAGAAAGCAGCCATGAGAATCCAGTCTTTCAGAGTATTGCTAGATCCACCAGGCATGAATCCCCAACCACTCAGCTGGGAGTGACCCCTGCCACCTTACCCACAGGCATGCGCAGACAGAAAGAAAGCTTTTTCCTCCCATGGTTAAGAACAAGGCTGCATTGGCTACTCGGCATGTAGGGAGAATAAAATATCCCCATTTTGCAGAAAACAATGCAAGTTATGGGGTGTTATACTTTGATTCGAATTACAGTTCAGTTATTATTTTATTAATATTCAGTTCCTAGGATTAACACTAATTCCCATGTAACCCTTATCACGGTCTCCTGGAGAGTCCTGTCTCCACAGCAAGGACACCTCTCGCAAAATTCTTATTTAATAATTCTTGGTGAAAGACACCATCATTTGTTCTCCAACACCCATTACGGGCCTTTAGCACCCCTGTTGCACCCACCGCCACCCCGGATGCCCTTGCCCTTAGTCACCTTGGTTCCTCCCCATGTGGGAATCAGTAACATCAGAGCCTCAACCCTAGCTCTGCCCTCCATGTCCTTGGTCATGTGGCCAGGAGATTTTTCTCTCAATTTAATGGAGGATGGAACAATCTGAGGACCCATGTCTTTTGACATTACATGTCAAACACTAACCTGGGCTTCAATGAAAAGGTAATTGATTAAACATAGCTCATGGATATAGTGTTTGAAACATAAAGAAGACCTAAAATTTAATCAGAAAGCTATGACCAATGAGGGGTTACCACATAGAAAATCTGTGTGAATTCAGAAAAGTAACATGACCTGTGAATGTAACTAACATGGGGAGATTTTCAATGAAGACCATCACTGAGGAAGCCGCCTAGAAGTCACATGTAGAGAAATGACTGAATGAGTATTATGTGAGTAATTTTTAACAGCCTCTCTTTCCTTGTCAATAGCAGGGATTTCATGCTGGAGAAGAGCCCACTGAATGCAATGAATATGAGGACATGTCACATACAACAACCTTAACTCCACGTGTGTTACACTTTGAGCCCGAATGGGAGAGACTTCAGCCGTTATTCATCACTGAATTAACATAAGCTAATTATACTAGGAAACCATGCAGATATCAGAATGTGGAAGGTTTTTAGTCACCCTCCAACCTTAGACAACATGAGAGAGTGCACTCTGGAGTGACTCTTGCAAATGTCCTGAACGTGGGAAATACTTCAGCTGAAGCCTCGCATTTATACACCAACAGCTCACACTGGAGAATACGAACCTTATAAAGGTAATGCAGCCAGAGAGCTGACTTTTATTCACACCAATAAACTCACACGGGAGAGAAGCCCTATGTTTGGAATGACTGTGGAAGAGCTTTCAGTGACAATCCAACGCTTCAATAACATGAGCACATTCACACAGGAGGGAAACCACAAGGAATATCATTTATGTGAGAAAACACTTAGTCAAAGCCATAACCTTAGTCATGGGGGATAATTCACACTAATGAGAAAGCCTACAAATGCAATGAATGTGGAAAAGCCTTTAAACGCAGCTCTCACGCTTATACGCCCTAGAAAACTCACAGGAGAGACACCCTATGTCTGGAATCCAGGTGGTGCAGCTCTGGTGGTAAACCAGAGCTCCCACTTTTATAAACACCAGAGAATTCATACCGAGTAGAAACCCGGTGTCTGTAATCAATGATATTGAGCCTTCTGCCAGAAATTATCCCTTTTAAACCACCAGGAAAGTCATGTGGAGAGAAACCCTGGCCCTGTAATCATGGTGAAAGAGCCTTCAGTTGGAGCTCCAGCCTCAGAATACACAGAGAACTCAGAGTGGGCTGCATCTCTGACACAGTAGAGAAGACATCCCAAGGTTTACTACGAGGAGAGCCCTCTAGAGGTAAACCATATAATCACTGCTGTAGAAGAAATCCGATGAAATGAATGCTACAGTCCCATTAGTCATGGAGTCATTAGACATGAGAGGGTTCACACTGAAAAAATAGTCTCAGTGTAATGAAGGAAGGACATTCTTCAGTGATTCCTTATTCCTGACTGAAAAAGAAAGTACTCACACTGAGAAGATGCCAATTCTAAAGACAATGTGGAAAATCTTTCACTTGCTATTCATCAGAAAACTCATACTGGGAAAATAATCTATAAAGAATGTGTTAGCATGCAATTGAGACAATAATTAAGTCCTTCAGCAATTGTCTTATTATTAAATATACAGTATAAAGATGTAGATGGTGAAGGGTTTTGAGAAGTGCTGCAAGCAATATTCAGTATCAAGTAAGAAGAAACGAAGCAAACCTGCTTCAGGAGATCAGGATTTGCAAATACATAAGCGCTACTGAGTGGGTATGTGTCATTCAAAATCATGACATATTGTGATAAGTAAGAATGAATCCATTTTCTGTTAATACTCTGTCACTGTTGATCAGTTAGACACTTTCTGACTTTATAAAATTATAATCATAATTACGAAGGCTGGGATCAATCAGGAAACAACAATGAATGTTAACTGAAAATGTAAAACATAGTATGATGTGTGTTAACTCGTACATTAGGGTCCAAATATCTGTATACGCATTCCGGATGAATGGCTTCAAGAATAAATACACACATACTTTGTGATTAACCTCTGCTGCTTCAATTAATTCTATTATTTAACGTTCATTTACTATTTCTCGTATGACTTAAAAAATGTATACATTAATTATATTTAAAGAAAGGTGAATAATTGTGGGTACGTGGACAGGAAGAACTCAAAACTTCAGAGTCAGATGGTGGTTTAATCCCTACATAGCATTTTGTAGCCAAGGGTTTCTTTGTTTGTTTTGTCCAAGAAGAACAGATTGATATCTCCTGGACTGAGAAGGTGAAAGATCTTTGCAGACATAAGAAGAGTTCTACTTTAAGAATGTATTAGAACATTGAGGGGTGCATATACTAAATCATGTAAACACAAAGGAGATCCCTCACAGAGCCATTGGTAAGTCTACCTTTAAAGCTTTACTCTTTGGTGTAGAAAAATGGTACTAAAAAATGTTCCGGGAGAAAGATCATCATAGAGACAATGTCTATTTTGTCAATTAAACCTTCAAGAAGGCTAGCTAGGGAGAGCATAAAGGCTGCATGATGACTTCTGGACCTTTTTCAGTTTAATTTCTTTTTCTTTGTTGGCCAAAACATTCGTTATAGCCCTGAGGTCCATTGAAGTCTAATGGGTTGAGAAATGGTATTCTAGGGCCTATAAAGCCCATCATGGGGACTTTCCTAGCATTCCAGAGGTTAGGACTTCACCTTCCAATGCAGGGAGTGCGGGTTCGATCCCTGGTCAGGGAGCTAAGATCTCACATGGCTCGCAGCCAGAAAACCAAAACATAAAACAGTAACAATATTGTAACAAATTGTATAAAAATACTTTAAAATGGTCCACATGAAAAAAAAATCATAAAAAAATTCCTTTAGAAAACCCATGATGTTACCTGCAACATTACTGTATGTATGTGCATCTGAGTGCACACACACACCCATGCAAGGGAGTGACACTGTAGCAACTATCTGATCAAAAGGGAAAATGCCATTTAGGAATTATTAGCATAAAGGATTCATGCAGGAGAAAAATAAGCTAAATCACCCTGTTCGTTCATTTATAAACTTTTCAATTATTAAATATTTAAAGAGAACTTCTGACATTTCAGAACCTGGATTGTTATGATGATTAAACTGTAAATAGCAGAACGCCTTTCTCTTCATAGAACTCTATATTCTAATGCAGGTAATAAGAATAATTTGCCAAATGAAATTCCAGAGGTTAAAAAAAAGACATATTCATACATTGTATAGTTACAAACTATCACTACTGGTCTACATTAAAAAGTTGGCACTTCATAAAATAAAATTGACATTTAAAACAGTCTCAATTCTGGAACTTTGAAAAGTTATATATTTTTAGAAAGACTGGTCAGTAAAAATATTTTACAAAATTGTCAATTTTGGAAAAGCTTGTCTACATGAATTGGGGAGAGCAAAGCTAGGTTTCCTGTCTTAAGAACCAGGTTTGCTCTTCTCTATATTCCAAAATAAGTATTTTTTATATTGTTAGAATTCAAAACTACATGTTTGAAAATCAGTACCGATTTTTGTAAGGATAAAAATTCCCTGTACGTGCCTGTTAAAATTCCTTTCATTATCCATTTTATTCAAAATTCAACCGGATACCATTTTAAAGGATAACAGACAAGAGGATTGCTATCTTGCTCTTTATATTGGGCTCTTGATTTCTTTCTGATTTTTTTGATAACCCAAAGCAATCCAAAATAACACATTATTATCATAAAATCTAGAATTTCCCAGTGTGTTCTGTAGTGTATATAGTCCCAATGCGATTATATACAGTATTGGTGAATTTGAACTTAAATGTATTCCTAAATACAAAATAAAAGTCTAAAAATGCATTCACGTATATGTTTCATTATGCAATAATGCCCTTTTAAGAAAGAAATGGCTTACCAGATGTAAGAATACCTGGAAGTTGCATAATATGTTTTTATATTTAATAACAGAAAATAAGGTAATAAGTGATTTTTTTTGTTGTTATACATTTTTATATTCTTATGTAAATTACATATTCATTGTTTCATCAATGTGATTGTTTTCTGGTTTATTTTACTCTAGTGTGAATTATGGTGCGTTAACTCTTGATAGTTTTCTATTAGAAAATGATTCTTGATGAAATTCTTCGTGATCAATTAACTTTGGTAAACACTGCCACAGTCAAGAGATGTCGCCAAACCAGAATTTAAAGTAAATACTTTTATGGCTTACAATGTCCTATTTTGAGGCTCAGAAATATGTAGCAGTTTATGCAGTTGATGTTAATTTGTATGGGTGCTAGGTTTTAGTTACACTAATTTGTGATTATTTCTGAGATGAAAATAAAAATATCTGCCGGTGGATTCCCTTCCTCAGTGCAGGAATAATTGTGAATTAGTGTTTATTCTAACTGAGATTACTGAGAGTAATTTAACATATTTACATCTACCTAAAGTTTGTTTCCAGGGAGAAAATTCGTTAAAAGTTTAACTATTTTAAAAGTATAAATCCCAGCATATGAGTTTCAAAAAAAATTTTTTTCCCGCTTTTCTAGAGCAGGGGTTGGCAAACTTGTGTAAAGGCCAAGAGAGTAAATATTTTAGATTCGTCATAGGATGTCTGTTACTTCTACTCAGCTCAGTCATTGTAGCCAAAAAGCAGCTACAGTAAAATGTAAATAAAGGAGTATAACTGTGTTTCAATAAAACATTATTTATTGACAAGGAAATTTGAATGCTATATAATTTTCGTGCGTTGCAAATAATCTTTTTATGAATTATTTTCAGCCATTTAAATATATAAAAACCACTCTTAGCTTGCAGTTCCTACCAGCACAAGCTGGGTGTGGAATTTGGCCGATGGGATGTAGGATGCAATGGCCTGTTCTCTCGAATTACGGTGCAAACATCCCTCCTTGGAGACCAGCATTTCAAAACGAATTGATTGTACTAGCCCTCCGCCAGAAAATATGAAAACTACAATCAAAACAAAAAACAAGTTACCAAAATCTGCCCAAGATGGGAGGGGACTTATTCCTCCCCCAGGGTGCCCCCCCTGCTCATGTATGGTCCCCTCCTCTTGGCGTCCCCAGCCACCAGCAGTGAGTGAGACTGTCCTGACCCTGTGCTCCCTGTCCGGCCGCATGCATGGGGCCAAAGAGTTCCGAGCAATAGTTATTTGCTGGGCACAGATCCTCCTCCATCAATTCACCACTAACTTCTGTGGCTCCCAGAGGGACAGAAAGCCGCCTTTCCAGCCCCACCCCTGGCTTGGAGTCCAGCCGCTAAGGGTCCACCTTCTCTGAGGGCTAATGGCCAGAGTCTGACAGCTGTTGTGGGTTCTGTGCACCCAAATGTGGTTGCGGCAGTGACCTGCTTTTCAACCTCACGGCCAACACCAGCGGATGACTCTGACAGTTCAAGTCACCAAATATCTTATTTTGGTAGGGGACAGAACATCTTCTACAAAACATTTATAAAGAACACTTCTGTTGCCCAGGATGGGAAATCTGGGCCCTTTCACACCAGAGACAAAGATCAAAGAAGTAGCACGCGGGGTGCACTGTGTAGTTGACCCCCGCGCTGTTGTTCCAGTGCCGACCCTGCGCGCAACGTGCAGCCAGCGAAGCGTCCCGGCGCTGCGTCCTTCGGCTCTTAAGCTACAGACCGGGAAGCACGTGGAGCCAGAAGTGGAAGCGGCCCGGTGTCCCAGGACCCGCCAGGAAAACCCGACTGCGCCTCTGGCGTTAGTGTCTCCACGGCTCCGCCTGCAGCTCGGCCGGCAGGTCCGGGAAAGCGCGACCGTGTGTCGGGCGGAGCACAGGACAGGGCTCCGGGCTGGGGCGGCGATTGCAGCTGGGTCCATCCCCGCACGAGCTCCCGCCCCCCTCGCTGACGTCGCAGGTGCTGGATGCGTGGCGGGAGCCCTGGAGGCGGCGAGGAGAGGAGCGTGGCGGCCTGCAGACCCAGGAGACTGTCCCGCTCCTCTGCGCTCAGGAGAAGCGGCAGTCATGGGAGCACCACGGGCGGTAGAGCGGGTCCTCGGCCTGGCAGAGGGCTTCCCACCGGCCGGGATCAGCCCCCCGTGGCCGGAACCGCACCTGCTTCCCTCCCTAGGCGCACATCCCAGCCCGCTGTCTCTGCCGTCGCCGAGGGAACTTGGGGTCGGAGGACAGAGAGAAGGGGTGCGATCCCAACATATCCTCTGGCACGCGGAGGCTGCCTCGTCCTCCGCACACAGGGGCCTGTCCCTGAGCTTGGCGGCGGGACCCAGGGCCTCAGACGCGCCGGTGCCCTGGCCCTTCCCCAAGCAGAGGACCCGGTGCTCATTTTGAAAAGTATAGTAATTCCAAATTACTCTGTTGTGTAACAAGAAGTAACATAGCGTTTTAGATCAGTTATATTTCAACAGCCAACCAACAAGCAAAAAAACTCATCCAATAACAGTCCAATTTGTGGTCCACAGAGGCAGAGCGTGGGAAGGGGTGGGACTGGATGAAGGTGGCCCAAACTGCAAGCGTCCAGCCGAAAGAGAGATGAAGTACCAGGGATGCAATATAGCACATGATAAAGAAAATAAATACTTCTGTCTCCTACACATAAAACTGGTTAAGAGAATAAATTATAAGGGTTCCCATCACAAGAAAAACACATTGTTCTATTTCGCTAATTTTGTATCTATATGAGATGATGAATGTTCACTAAATTTAGTGTGATAATCATTTCATAACATATGTAAGTCAAATCATTATACACTGTAAAGTTCCTCTGTGCTCTATGTCAGTAATATCTCAGTAAAAGTGGAAGAAGGTAAATGAATAAATAAAACGATGCCCCATTGAATCTCGATGAAAATGGATGCTAAATGGAATTATAGTGGGCATGTGCAGCAGTTTTTGTATTCTCATAAAAACCATTATTGATTTTCAAAAGTGTATTTTGTAATTGAACAGTTAATTTAAAATAGTTATTTCATAATATTTTGAACAATTATCTTGGCTGTTAGAAATGGAAATCTATCTTTATTCTTCCCAAATCTTGCAGAATAGCTTTTCAAAGGTTCAGAATTTTGTAAAATATTTTTTTAAAGCCCAGTCTTTTTGACAATTTTTGGCCTTCCAAAGTTCTATCATGACACTGTTATAAATCTCAATTTTATTTTTTAAAGTGGCAACTTTTCTTTGTAAATAGTAGCAAGCATTTTGTAGTTACACAATTTGTAAACCCTTATGTATGTTTGATTTTCAATATCAGAAATTTTATATTGCAGTGTATTTGAACTGACTGCGTTAGAATGTAGAGTTCTACGAAGATAGGAACATTGTATTATTTACAATTTAGTCCTCATAAGAAGCCAAGTTCTGAAATCCTGGAAGCTTTCAGTAAATATTTGTTAATAATTGAAAATTTGATAAATTAATGACTAAGGTATCTTGGATGCTCTCTCTCCTGATGACACATTTATACCATTGATTCCAGACTCACATTTTCTCTTTAGGATCAGATGGATGCTCTATGCTCTCTCCCTTGCTTGCATGTTTGTGTGTGTGCGTGTGCATGTACACAGACAGGAGCACAGACACACAAATGTTGCAGGCAACATCCCATGCTTTATAGACCCCTACAATACCATGCTTTCACCCATTAGACATCCGTGGACTTTAGGGTTATAATGAATGTTTTCAGGCCAACAAAGTAAAAGCAATTTATCTGAAGAGGAGCCAGACCTTATCAGGCAGGCCCTACCCTCTCCAAATCTGAAAATGGAACTCTCCATATCTGCAATGATTTTCTTTTATCTTACCTTATTTTATTTATTGGGGGTATAGTTGTTTTACAATGTTGTGTTTCTGGAATGATCTTCCTCCTTCTTGGTCCTGACATATATATCCGTTCTTGGTGGAGGAAAAAACATTTTGGCTAAAAAATTCTGTTACAGGAATAAACCCCTGCCTGACTGAATTCTTGGAATTTTCATGGCCGGGTCCAAATATTCTCCAGGAATAGGAATCTTGTGAACAAATTAAATTTATTTGTAATTCAATTTTAAGTCATGGGGGGTCACATTAAGTGAAAATATAAAAGGAATAGAATAATTGAAGCACCAGATTTTACAGTGTTTTGAGACAGAGGGCTTCTCACCTTGTGAGTTCATCAGTGTGAATAAAAGTTAAGGCTCTGCTGAAGTGTGTCCCACATTTATCACATTAAGCGTTCTCTCCAGTGTGAGTTTCTGGTGTATTTAAATGTGAGGCTTCAGCTAAACTATCTTCCATATTTATAACATATATAGGGGTTCACTTCAGGGTGAGTTTTCTCATGTCATCTAAGGTTACAGCATTGTCTACAAGCCTTCCCACATTGATGAGACCTGCATGGTTTCACTCCAGTCTAAATTATCTTATGTTAATTCAATGATGAATAAAGGCTGAAGGCTCTTCCAAATTGATTGCAAGCATAGGGTTTCTGTCCTGTGAGAGGTCACTCATGTGGCGTGATAGTTGATTTCTATGTGAAATCTCCTCATATTTGTTACATTCAGTGGGCTCTTCTCCAGTGTGAAGTCTCTGCTATTGATAAAGAAAGGAAAGACGGTTAAAAGTTTGCTCACATAAAATTCATTTCTTTAGTTCTCTACACATGAATTCTAGGCTGCTCCCTCAGTGATGGTCTCCACTAACTACCCTCCCCCACCATGTTACTTATATTCACATAGAGTCTCACTTTGCTGAATTCATATAGATTTTTCTAATTTGTAGCCTCTCACAGCCATCGTTTTCTGATTAAGTTTTAGGTCTTCTTTATTTTTCAAACACTATATATACGAGCTACATTTAAGCAACTGCCCTTTTGAAACTCAAGGTACAGTTTTTTTGGGGGGAAAAATGGTTCCAAATGCAAACTATTCAAAAACCTCTGCCGGGCCAGCGTTTAAGTCCACTTTCAGTCAGATGGTTGGGCTGAATTCCTCTTACCCTAAGATCATGTCTCTAATGTGGACAGTGGGGTTTATCCTCATAAACTTACTATTGACCTTCAGATAAATGGCTTCTTCCTGAAGCTACTGTCTGTGAACATGTTTAAAATGTTGATCTTTAACACAGAGAAAAGGTATGAAATGGAGCAATATATAAGAAATTGGAAACATATTATAGGATATTGACAATTAGAATATATCTTTAAGGGTAAAACAAACGAAAAATAAAATGGGTGGGTTGTTGGCGAGATAAAGATGAGGAAAAGCACCGAAAGGGAGGGACTGAAACAATGGGTGCTGCGTTGACGTTTAGCACCAGTAGCCACAGAGCCATCCTTTCCTCTAAGGCCAAGGAATATGCAGGTTAGATCAATAAGATTGATACGTTCACAGAATTGTGACACTGTCGGAGGGATTTTTCTACACTGACTTCAACAAGATTCCAGAGACATTTCACTCAAAGAAACCTGCAATTGACATTAATCCAGTTCTGGATGAAGTTCACAGTCGTATGTCTTGAAAATCAGTGATTCCTAAAGACATGCAGAACATTCTGGTTCAGGCTGCCCCATTTACCCAAATGTCCAGAGGTGATGGTCGAGGGTGACAGTACTGAGAATAGGTAGCTGTGTGTATCAAAAGCTCAAAGCTGTTTGACGTCAAGTCCAATGTTCCTCTGGGCTGACTTGGCGTATGCCTTTCAGGTGCATCACAGAGATGGGCACACTCTGAATACAGAGTGACATTCATGGTAAAGGAGTATCACATGAGGGGTGGTGTGAAATAACCTGCACAGTCCACAAAAGAATGTTAATTCTGAGCTGACTGGCAATTAAAAAACGTGTACTTGGGATTTCATAAATATCCCTGCTCCCCACTACTTTCAGTTAAATCTACGGACTTAGCACAAGACAGGCAATATACATGTTCTGCCACTTATCAGCAGTGACTACAGGCAAAGTATTCCCCAATACATACCTCACTGTTCTCATGTGGGAAATACGTTAATAACCTCTCAAGAGAGTTGAGTGATTAAGTGAGCTGACATGACATGTTTGAACATAACAAAACCCAATAAATAAAAGCTACAGGTGAATTAGTCATTAAAAAGTCAGAGAGCCTTGATGCAATGTCCACCATTTTGTGTGAGTGAACAGACTGTGTATACAACTTGGGGTCCGCAGTCGCTGCCTACCTAACCTCAACACAGAGCATGCATTCATCACCAGATATGAGGACAGACGGGCTCAACTTTACAAGCCAGCGTTCCCGGGGTTGCCAAACTGTAAGATGATCCCCAACTGACCTTTCCTGTGGGTTGAGGTCCCTCTTTCCCTCCTGGTTTCCTGGGACCTCACCGCTTTGACTATCATTGTCTCTCCTGTAGCTTCCTCCTGTCATGCCTGCTCAGAGACTAATCGGAGACTCTCGATGGTTCAGGCCTCTCCAGGGCTTCACATATCGCCACAGTTTTCTAAGT
>NW_021703334.1:118322-146246 GCF_005190385.1 Monodon monoceros | reverse complement strand
TTCCTCTTCTACTATATCCTACTCAATGCACCAATTAAGGAAAAAATGCTTTCTGGAAAGTGCTTCCAGTTTCTGAACAAAGGTACCTAAACAGGGGGGAAATGGCTGGTTTGGAACAAGAATGAAAGGGAATATTTTGTTGTGACTTTTTAGAGTTTTCAAAATAGTCAATTGTATTCTCAGAAAATAGATTAAAAATTGGAAAAACAAAGAAAGAAAAAGCAAAATTGGCTCCACTGTCCTCTCTGGGCCAGTCCTGCTGAAGGGCTTCTTCTCTTTCTCCTGCCCCCTCAGCCCTGCACAGCCGTCTAGCCAGCATCTCTGACCCTGGACGTATTGATCTCACCTGTCCACACACCTCCTCCCCTGCCAGACCTTGGACTTCTGCTCTTGCTCATCCCTCCACTTGTGTCCATCACATGACAGAGCTCACTGCATTGCCGACTCGCTTATGGAGTGAGTCACACCCCCGTCAAACCCATGACTGAGCGGAGAGAAATACAACCTCTCATGTGCCCTCTTTACCAACACAGCTTTCATGGAGTCTGGAGCACGTCGGTATAAATGTTGGAAAGGAGACGGTTGCTGTATTAGCCCTTGCCCTACTCCACCATCCTCACAGAGATGCCAGACGACAGGACTAGTGCTCAGAGACTTGACTCCCACCAGGATACACTTAGAGCACTCAGTCCAAGTGGTGACACCTTTCTATCCACCGGAAAGAGAGTTACCATTTCAGGAGGAAAACAAGTCCCCACTCACCTGGGGACACATTGCCAAGAACTCAGCTGCTAGTATTCTCTCTCAGAGACACTGTTTACTCTAAGCAGGAAAGTCCAAGGAAAGAGAAGAAAGCCATGAGACTTGAATCCTATCTAGAGTTTTCAGACCTAAGAGTAATGAACCCATAAATCTTTACCTGGGAGTGAACAACCACCCCACCTGCAAATGTGAACTGGTCTATGAGAAAAGAGGAGTAATCTTGTTTCCCACGGTCAAACTAAGCAGGCTTTGGCTACTGCTTCTCATAAGGGAAATATTAGTATCCCAAATTTATTTATTAGGAAATAAAAATCAAAGAGTTTTTAAAGGTAATTAACCCATGATATTCCAAGTTATTATTCAGTTTCCTCTCTCGCCCCAAATGCTAGGAGAACGCCCAGTGCACTGACCCCACTCTCCTAACATGTGTGCCAACCGTCTTCATTTTTATTCCAAATTAATCAAATCAAGTAATTTCAACATATAGTTATGAAGACCAACAATTTCCATATTCCTCTTTCCATATTCCTTCTAAATTCATCACATTTGCTGGTCAAGACTCCAATCTTTTAGGGCTCCAAGTACCTGCTTCTTCCATGACTGAATCTAACTAGGATATTAAATCTGGTGGGGTTCGCAAACCTCCCAACATCTTTCAAATATCGCTGGCCATTGTACTATATCTAGATGATTCAGTCCTATTCTATGCCTCACAAATATTTCAGACCTTCTCCATATCTTTTGATTTTTAATCGTTCTCAGTACTTTCGCCACTTTCCACAAAAGGGACCACTTTCTACTAGACAGATTAATCAAATAATTTGAGGAAATTCTTCAGCTCACTGTCACAAAATCTACAAATATTCCTCACGGTTTATTCCCAAGCCCATAGTAAGAATTGAAGAATCATCTCTTCCTTGGCCAAGCCCATTTTCTCCAATTGTATTCTTTTCTCTCCTGCTTCCCTGGAAACTTCATGTAATTGATTATAATTTAATTATTATTTACCTTGGTATTAAAATACAAATGCTATAAAACCCTAAAAATATCTTCCTTGAATGTTTGATATCATCAAACAACACCAGTCCTTATATAAAGCCACACAAAACCACAGCCTGATGGGTTGTTGGTAGGTTAAACATATTTATATAAAGACTAATCCTCCAGCTGCAATTCTCTTCCCAGAACTGGCCACAATTCACAAAACAGTGAGACCTCCGGCCAAGGCATCAAGACTGCTTTTGGAGGTTTTTAGAATATTAGCAAATTAAAGGAATCTCTTATACTTTCCTTACATATATGTAAGTGGTTAACGTGTTGAGAAGGAAAAGTTTGTGTCAGGGAAGTTGTTCCTTGATTAGATTTATCCTGATTGGCATCCAGATTAAAGGAGTTATTTCTTTATGATTATAAAATATATGAGGTTATCAGATCTATTAACAGGAGCCCGCAGACGATTCTATGCCTGATTCTATAGAAAGAGACTAAAACTTTGAACTCAGGAGTGTGGTAGTTGTATACTCAAGTAAAGACACAAACGCAGTTTTCCCACACATTCTGTTTCTGGTGATTACTAAATAAAATTTTCCCCAGGAGGAATCAAAGTCATTTATTATTCAAAGAATTATTAATTTAAAGATAGTTTTTTAATTTGATTAAAGAACATTGGTCACAGGCCATCTGAGAGTAGATTAGGTTACTGTGTACATGGAATTTCTGTGCATTTACAATTCTTATGTAATAGTCAAGAGAAACTTGCTTTATGACTCTACGGTTTACTTTTCTGCAATTTGTGCAGAGAGGAAAACAGGAGAAAAAGAAAAGAAAAAAATGATGAGTAGAGATATCGTGAAATATTACGTGTGTTGCCTGTAGGTTCTATTCAAGACAACAGAGAGAGAAGAGTTACTTAGCTAGTAATTTAAAGAAGGAATCTCTGAGGCACTGACATATAACCTGAAAGTGAAGCAGTATAAGTGTAGCTGGAACTATGTATGTGTATATCAGGGAGGTGATGAACAGAGATGAGAGTGCTCATTGTAGAGATAAAATCGATGCTTGGTTCTGTTTGTGTGGTTCTGGGACGTTATGTCAATGACTGAGCCCCAAATAATTAGTGGAGCTGCTATCTGAGACTGCAGACGAGAGGAGTAGTAGTTTTTATTTGGGGAGGAAGTTCCTGGCTTCTGTCTGATATACATTTCATTGTAGGTGTCTGCTTCCCATGCAATTATGGATGAGACCTCAGAAATGAAATCTAGCATTCGTTTTTATGCATTGTTATCATAGTGGTAACAGGAGAAGACTGAATAATTATAACAGTTTTCGAAGATGGTGTATATAGTAAAAAGAGAGAAGAGGGCTACAATGGAGTCTTGAGATGTTGAAATAGTATTGTTTGAGGAGAACTGCGCACAGTACTGGCAGGAACTGACTAGTTTAAAGGCAGTGGGGAGTTTGTGATGTCAGAGGACCTTGGAAATATAAATTTCCTGACGGAGGTCATAGTCCAATTCTGCTTGGGTCCAAGTAAAATACTGAGAAACATTCATTGGATTTAATCACGGAGAGATAACTATAATGTTATAAAGGTTTATGTATATGCAAGTCAGCAATAACAGGGAGATCATCCCTAGTAAATCAGACTGTGGGAGGGACGCCCAGAGATTGTCACTAATCCAGCACTGCACTTTCAGTTTACTTTGGAAGGAGGAAATTCATTGGGCAGGAACTAGAGATATATTGGTTCAGAGATTTTGTTTCAAGAATGAAGAAACTGAAAAAGATGAAAGGGAATGGACTGGGAAGAGATGGGTGTTCGCTGGTAGAAGAGCTTCAGTTTACAATTAATAATAAAACATCCTCCAGAGAGCAGGAGAGAAGGGGATACATTTGAGAAAAATGGGCTTATCGAGGCGTAGAAATGACTTTCAGTTTCAACAGGAGTGGCATCGCCAATGGGTGAAGATTCAGGAATAGGTGTTAACTTCATGATAGTGAGCTGACACATTTCTTCGAATATTCTACTTCATCTGCATGGTAGGAGGTGAGCACAGTGTTGAAAGTGAGGGAAGGTGAGAATTTCAGGGATTCAAAAAAACAAGGGGAACATTCGAAGTGTGTGCAAAGCATGGGAGAATGGTTTATGATCACGTCCTGGTAGGATGCCAGATATTTATAAAACTCATTGGGAGATACGTATGAGAGATGCAGCCATAGGAAGCGGATTTTTTTGTCATCTCTCATTGGGGCCTTGGTCATCAGCTGTGCTGAGAAGTCAGAGGGACCTGAGAATTGTTCCATAAAACTTAGGAGACATGGGAATGATCGGGAGGCTGGGTCAATGCACTGGAGGATTCCTGTGTTGGGAGAACCTAAGCACGGTAGTCATTGTGTGAACAGACTGGAGGGGAGGTGTTATGATAACAGGGAGGATTCCAACCACTGATTTGATAGGTGACATATCCAGGTGAAATTTGAATCTGGGATCCACACCTCAACACCAGCATATTTAGGAATTTGAGATTCAGAAACAGCCTGAGCTACGTTTGAATTCTAGCTCTGTCATTTCCTAGCTGCATGATCTTCTCACAGAAGCAAAATTTCAGAACCTAGCTTATGTTACTTGTTAAAAGGTAACTAATCTATAAGTAACAGTGTTGTACTAAAGATAAATGAGCAAACGTAGGTAAATCTCAATCACAGGGTCTCAAAAGGAATGTTTTCTCTTCAGGATCTCAGGATCAAAGGGTTGTGATCCACGCCTCTTCCTGACACATTATCAGTATTTGTCTATGCAGTAGTTAATGATTAACATTGACTTAGGTAGCACTTGACACTTGACACATACTTGGCTATAGAAAAATTATGAAATGAAGAATGTTTCTCCCCATGACATTTAGTAGGACAGAACTCCACCTACTCTTTCACTAATGTATCTGAAGGTGTCGACTAAATTTCACCCCAAATTAAACTTCACTCTATATTTGATGAGCGTGTCTGCCCTGTGTGGATTGTGGTACCCAACAGTGGGCTTACGATGTACGTACTCCTGCTGCTTTCCTGTGCAAGAGGTTTTCAGCCCTGATTTGTGTGACAAGACCTTCCAACAAGACATGAGTCCCTGGATTGTTTTCCCCACCATGAAGTAGATCCAAAGTGGCCTGGCCACATGGTCCAAGGCCTTGGAGGGCAGCAATAGGGCTGAGGTTCTCATGTTGCCTGATTCCCACATGGGGAGGAACCAAGGTGACTGAGGGCAAGGGCATCCGGGTTGTGGGGAGAGGGCACAGCAGGGAGGGTGGGGCCTCTGAAGCACTGGGGCGGGTGTTGGAGAAAAAATCCTGGTGCGTTTGATCAAGAGTTATTTCATGAAACATTTGAGAGTGGTGTTCTTTCTGTGGAGTCAACATTCCCCAACTGATCATTGTGCGGGTTTCCTGCAGTTTGGTGTAACTGCTAGGAACTGAACATTAATGAAATAACTCTGAAAAAGTACAACACCCAAGGATTTTCATGTTTTATGTGTAAATGAAAATATTACTGTCTTGATTATGTGCAGTAGCCTACACTGCCTTATTTTTGACCCTGGAGAGAGGGGGGTTCACCATATCTACACACGCCTGGGGGTTAGGTAATAGAGCTCATTCCCAGGTGCGTGGCTGGGGATACATGCCTGGCATGCCTAACAATGCTTTAAATGCCTGGATTCTCTTGGTTGATTTCCCTTTCCTCATCTTTACCTGCTCAGTGTTTCAACTGACCCTGCATAAGTATGCAGAGGCGGACAAGTGTTGGCTGAGTTCCTTACAATGAAACAACAGGCGAGAAGAGACTTATTTTTATTCTTGAATTGGTCCGTCTTTTGCCAAATGGTCAGGTTTCTCCTTTTGGCCTGGATCTTCTAAGTGCACCCATGAAATACTAATGCCAGTTATGTTCACCACCCTGTTAGGGAGACTGATGTGGAAATAATCTCCTTCCGTCACTCACACCCACTTGTTCCAGACTCCATTAATGCTGTGACTTCACAGAGCACACGGGAGAGATTTTCACTAAGAACAATAAATACAGCCCTCAGGCTCAGTAAAGAAAAACTCCCTAATTACCATGTGAATGACTACAACAGCCTTAGGTGTGTGGTGAACACAGGTGATAGTAATGAGAGAAACAAGTTTGCAGACCCGGGGTGGGGGTGGAGGGTGGAGCAGATGTGAAAGGTGCTGGGGTGGAGGTGGGTGCTGGGCAATACAGAGTAATTATTGACTATTTCTAATTTTTAAAATATTAAACTTTTTATAGACTATATTTGAACATTTTTAAGTCTACAAAAGAAGATAAATAAAATTTCCTTCCTTCACAATAACTCAATTATCCTATGTGTACTTTTCTTTTTAAATAGTTTCCTATTTTATTTATTTTTGGCTGTGTTGGGTTTTTGTTGCTGAGCACGGGCTTTCTCTACTTGCTGCGAGCAGGGGCTACTCTTCGTTGAGGGACACGGGTTATTCATTGCGGTGTCTTCTCTTACTGCTGAGCACGGGCTCCAGGGGCGCATGCTCAGTAGTTGTGGCTCCTGGGCTTGGCCGTTCCACGGCACGTGGGATCCTCCCAGACCAGGGATCAAACCCATGTTTCCTGCATTGGCATGTGGACTCTCAACCACTGCGCCACCAGGGAAGTCCCTCCCTATGTGTTCTTCACCTTTGTTCAAACTTGAAAATTGAATGTAACATATGCAGATTATTATTTTCCTAATTGTAACTGTGTATTGAGGAGAAAGTGTATGACAGACAGAATGAAATATAGGGCACTGGACAGGAAATGACGCATTAGGGAGCTCGAAGCCCTCACTCCCCGCCAGTAACATCAATACAGCCACCAGGATTTTTCAGCACAGGGGACCCAAGAAGTGGCAACAATGATCTGTTTTCTGCTCCCACCACTCTCAGACCTGGCAGCAGTATGGATTACCTGCCGATATGTGTGTGTGCGTTTCTTTTTTCTTCGTGCCACAGCTGGACTTGCTGATTGAGCCTGCGTGTTTTTAGAAAGCAATGGCCATGCTGCGCTAACAATACAGTGGACCCTCCATCGCTCTTGTGTCTTTGGGTGTTGAGTGCACACAAAATTTGTATGATGGATCCAGGCGCAAACTTCCAGCTGTCCTCTTGGCTCATACCTGCTATGTCAGGGGAATGTTCTTCCCTTGGGAAATCAGCTCAAAGCTTTTGGAGAGAAAGGCTGCACAGGTGTAGGTTGGGGCGAGCAAGCCTCGGCATGGACGACTGGGCAAACCAAGTGAATTGCTAAGGGTTCCTGATATGAGGAAACAGGCTGAGGACATAGGGAGGCCAGGCCTGCAGAGTGAAAGTTCTTCTTGCCTGTAGGTGGCTCTGGGTGTGGGTGGAGGAGAGGTTGAGGGGCTGAGATGCCAGCTGCCTGTCCCAGGACTGCAGAAGGAGGGGGCAGAAAAGCAGGAAGTGTGGCTCATGTTTGTTTCTGACACACTCATCGTTCTGGTTCTTGACACCAGGCTATAAGGAGGAATTTACTCTTGTTTTGCAAAGTTGCTTTACCTATTCCAATCCTCTACTTTTCCATTTACTCTTTTCAAAAGATATATATAAACTCGCTATTTTCATTAGACAGCTTGTCATCAACATTTTTTCCGAGTCAATACCTATACATCTAGCTCATTTAAAAAATATATCAATAAATCAAAGCACAAAGTGATAGTACTGTATTGTCTGAATGTACTTGAAATTTACTTACCTGGTCCCTCTCAATGGCTGTTTCCTAAATGTTCTGTTCTTAAGTAATACTGATATCAATATTCTTAGTACACATGTATTTGCACACATACAAATGTTCCCACCTACCCACTTCTTGTCATTTGACTTTGCTTGTGGAATATGTAAAGATCAGTTAGGTGGTCAAGTTATCAATCGTTTCCTTTATGGCTTCTGGGCCCTGGTTTTTATGTTTTAGTAACATCTCCACTCTGCAATTACAGAATAAAATGTCGTCCATGTTTTCTATTGGTACGTTCATGGTTTCAGTTTACAGTTCACGCAGTCCATCCCCCTGCAGAATTTTCCTTGTTTACAGCGGCCGGCGGCCCAGGAATAGCGTGAAGAGCGCGTCTCCTTCGCGGCAGCCTCCCGGCACCATCTTCGCAGCTCCTCGTCCCCCGTCTGCTGCCGGGGTCGCGCCGTGTCGTGCCGAGCCGGGCGCCCCGAGACGAGCTCGGGCGTTTGCGCGGCCGGCACTGCGCCCTCGCCGATCGGCGATCGGGATCCGGCCCGGGGACGTTCGAGCTGGTTGTCGGGCGCCACCTGGCGGCCGCTTTTATATCGTCCCTTGTCTCCGGAGCTTCGGCGATCTTTGCGAGGGCTGACATTCGGACGGCGGGCGCGAGGCAGCGTTCCGGGAGGCCGGCTATGCGTGTGGCGACTGTCCCGGTGGTCCCGGGACATGGGCTCCTCCTGCGGTCGCTGGAGATTGGGTGTGTAGGTATGCGAGGCGGTGATCGTTGCCGCGCTCCCTAAGGGGAAGTGAGGGGTGCCTGGCTTGGTCGACCAGCAACCGCCCGTGCCCCTCCAGCCACGGGAACTGAGCGGACTCGAACCTACCTGGGCAGCCTGCCGCGTTGTGTACGGAGAGGGTCTTGCGAGCCCTCCGGGGCGCCTGAAGCTTAATGGTCCGTCCTTCTGAGCCACTTTAGGAGCGTTCATTTTCTACCACTTCGGTCCACCAGCGTCCCACTCCGGACGTGGGGAACGCACCGGGCACGGGCTTTGAGGCCGTTGGAGGGCCCGATATGCTTGTTGGCTGGCGCGCTTGGGTCCCGGTCTCCGGGGCATGGGCGCTTGCTGCCCTCGCGGGATTTGGACGGGTAGACATGTGTAGTGTGAGGCCGGCGCTGCGCTCCCTAGAAATCGTTGAGTGGTGGGTCTGGGCGGTTCGACCGGCACTCCCTTGCGCGTGAAACGCCCACATTGAAGCACGTGGCCAAGAGAGGGTATCCATCCCCGGAGTCGTCCCTGTGGCCATGTGGTAGTACTTTCGCTTTCCTAGTGTCGCCTGAGAGTGGTTCAAAGTCTCCTACGGACGTGGACGCCGCCAAGTTTCCGCCGGCCTTCTCTCTTGATCCTGTTCGCCCTTATTTCCAAATATATTTTTCTCCGCAGTGGGTAGGGATCGAATGGCGTAACGCGGAGGCACTGGAAGTGCGACCCCTGCCTTCACGTCCTCCTTCACAAGGGACCGCGACGTCCTGTCCAATAGGACGCCCGGTGCTGCTTCTTGGCCGCCTTGGGGAAACGGTGCGTCCCGGTCCCGTCGCCGTGGTGGAGCTCCTCCCCTGCGGCCACTTTCTCCGAAATCCGCGAGAAGCGGTCATGGGGCTCCGCAGACGGTATTCCCCTGCAGGCCGAGGTGCGTCTACGGGGTAGCGCCCGGCGTCCCCACTTCTGTTGGCCTCGTCGGCGAAACGCTTGTGTGGACCAGGTCCTCTCACCACAGGTGACAGCAAGGACAGTCTCGGGCGAGCGGGGAGGGCGCTCCAGGCGCAGCCACGGTCCCGCCTGTGGCTTGGTGGTCGGAGAAGCCTAACAAATGGGGAAATGGGGAGCTGCCTGGGGCGTCTGGTGATGGTCGTGAGGAGGCACGAGGCGATGCGCGGTCCTGTGTGGGCGCGGTTGTCAGAGGCTCCTCGTGAGCATCTCATACCGGTATGGTCTCTGAACGCGCGTGTGGACGAGGAGACAACTCGGGGAGAGAAATGTGACCTGTGGTGGTCCAGAGGGGATGAGTGCGGAGGGGTGGAGGTGCACCTTCTCTTCCGTGCCATCCAGATCTACCCCGGTGGTTTTGCCTCCATTTGGTTGTTACCTGGCGTCTGCTGCTGCAAGGACGACTAGATGACCATACAGCGTTGTCCTGGCAAGAAACAATTTGTGACTTGAGAATTTGTTTGGAGATCCACTAGTGTACACACTGGTGGAGTGAGAAATCCTGAGATCCACAGAACTGAAAATTACTAGTGTCGTTACTCAACAGTATTGTGATTACCATTGTTTGTAATTAGTGATAAAACTGAGTAAAGTTGAGTCACACAGTAGCTGATTAATTGAAGATGATCAAAGGGGGGGTTTCAGTATTTCTAAAGCCTGCTATAAATGGGCAGAGGGCAAGGTGGAGACAGCAGGTATGTGTCAGGTAAGGCTGTGACGGGTGTGAGAATAAAGAGAGGTGCTGAGAAGATTATGGAGGGTTTCTGAATGGTACAAGAGGCTGGAAAGCATTCTTAAAGATATGGGGGGGATAGATCTGATAAGTTGCAGTTTACAGAAAGAGAAAGGCTCATTGCTAGTCTCCACAGAAGGATTCAGCAACAGAGTATCTTATCAAATGCTCTGAGAAACACTCCAGGTTATAAATCCTTTAGGAACATACCCTACACATTCGCTAGCAGCAGAATTATGCATTGCTGCATTGTTTGTAATATACAGATTATTGAATAGCAGCGTTCATCCCAACGTGGATTGGCAAAGTGCATTATAGTACATCATCCATTCAGTGCACTGTCGTGCAGGAAACGATGTCTTGATAGAGGATAATTTGCAAGATACTGTCAAATGAATAAAAGCAAGCTATAACAACACCGTGCCTAGTGTTCTATTTGTGTTTTTAATTAGGGTGCCAAGGAGAAATGTATACTCATATTTGCTTGTATGCACATAAAGACACTGGAAATTTGCCGTGGAAAACCAGATACATGGCTACCTGTGGAGGGCAGGGGCTCCTGGGCAAAGAGGGGGAGGCAGTGCGGGGCACAATGTAATGCAATTTTCAGGATCTTCAACCATGTTACATGTATTACAACCTCTCTAGAAATCGAATTTTTTAAACCTCCAAGGGTTAAAATGCATTTACTATTTCTACCAAATGAGTACATGTCAAGTTTGTTTTACCACGGAGCTATGCTTTCTCTAAAATGTCTACTCGAGCCTTCCATGGTGATTTTGACTATTTTCCCTTACTTTGGTAGGAGACAAAGAAAACCAGTGGAATCATGGCTGTGTAGTTCATCAGCCCCTGCAGTGGTTCCCCTGCGTTTTTCTTTCAAATACTTTATACACTGTGTTTTTGGGTGGTATTTTCATAAGTTTTATTTGCAAGGAGGAGGATAGAGGAGAAATAAAGCTGTATTAGGGTTTTGCTAGGGTTGCCAGAACAAGATAGTGCAGACTGGGAGGCTTAATTTTCTCACAGCTCTGGAGGCTTTGAGTCCAATATCAAGGTGTCTACAGCTTCAGTTTCTTCTGAGGCCTCTCTCCCTTGCTTGCAGATGGCCGCATTCTTGCTGCATCTGCAGATGGACTTAACTCTATGAGCTGAGTGTGCATGGCTGTGTCCTAATCTTCTCATGGGGCACAGCTCTGGATTAGGGCTCACCCACGTGACCCACTTTAACTTCATCATCTCTCGTAAGGCCCTATTCCCAAATACAGTCACATTCTGAGGTACAAGCGTCTGGACTTCAATATGTGAATTTATAGGGTTTTTCAGTTCAGACCTTAAGGAAGCTGCTCCCCGTTGGTTGAAGCAGAAATCTCGGAGGGGAAGACGAGTCTTCCCACATGGCCTAGAACTTCTTGACACAGCCAAGTCATGACCCATAAGCCTGATTCCGCGGTTTAACCTGTCTCTGTGACAGAGAGTTTAGGTCAGGGAATGACTAAGGAATTACGTCCTTAGTACATTGTCACTAAATATTTCTGCCTTTTAGAGGCCAGGTGTTCACAAAAGTAAAGAAGTTATGTTTTGCTCAGCAAGTTCTCGGCCTTGGAAGTACACAACGCACTGAGGAATCAACCTAAGTGTCTCCCATATCCTGAGGAGGCCACGGACACAGGAGCAGGAGACAGCCATTAGAGGCCACAGCCTCACTGGAAGCAGGTGCATCACCAGTTTAGTTCAATCAGATCTATGTTCTAGGTGCTGAGCTTGAGGAAGGTGTCAGTCCTGGGACACTGTGGACACGGTGCAAAAAATTACCTTAAACCCTGAGTCATACTTAAATAGAAAAAATGGGAGATATTAATTCTTATTGCCTCCACTGAGCTATATACTTGGTGAAGGTGGTTATGTTATACATTTCACCTCTTAGTCTCGAGAAAATTCCACATGCTGGAATCCTGGAGACTCTCAATAAATATTTGTTACTTTAATGAGTGGTGTGTGAGGGCTACCTGATTTTTCTTGAAGACTGTTGTCCTGTGATTTACAAAATCCAGAACACTTGGGAGATATGTTCTCCCTTAAGTATCTGATGGATACTGTGGACACTCCACCTAGTAATGCACATGCACAGACACAAACACATTGCTGCAGTCGGTCTCAAGTGTTCTATTTCCCTCTTTTCAAGCTCATAGACCAACCCTTTAGCCTTCTATATATATGGGCTTTATACTGGTTTTGTGTGTGTGTGTGTGTGCGTGCATCAAGAAAGAAAAAGTTAATGGATTTGAAGGGAGAGAACACATCATCTAGCTCCTGCCCTCTCTCAAGCCAACCCGACAGCAGATAAACTTAGGATATAGGCATTCTCCATGGGGACCATCTCTTTTCCCCAGATCTTTATTTTTCTTTATTTTTAAACATCTTTTTTGGAGTATAATTGCTTTACACTGGTGTGTTAATTTCTGCTTTATAACAAAGTGAATCAGCTCTATAGCCTGGTCCTTATTGATTAGCACCATTCTCATTGGAGGAAGAATGGAATTCGGGAGGGGGACCAAGTCCCTCTGACTTCCCTGGCTCAAGGTGCAGAGGGTGGGAGGGGTGCCCCAGCCCCAGCCCCTGCACCTGCCCCCTGCCTTTGGTTACTCCCTGAAAATTAGGGGCCACAGCCTCAGCTGCAGAAGCAGAAGAGCCACTCCTCTTCTCTTTGCTTAGTGTTCTCATGCAATATCTCTTCCAATATTTTCACTTTCAGCATATGAATGTCCTTACTTCTAAGTGAGTCTCTTGTAGGCAACATATAGTTGGACCCTTTTTATGTCTATCTTGTCCATCTTTGTTTTTTTAATGTTATTAAATATTCACCTATATTTTAGTATGAAACATAATTTTATTTCTTTATATTTAAATCTTTAAGACCTACATAATTTATCTTAGTATCCAAATTTGTTTAAAAACAGCCACCCCTGACTCTGTATATTAAATAATTCAACCATCTTACACTTAACTTAAAACGACATCCCTATCACATATTAAATTTTTGTTTTTCCTTTTCCTCCTATGTCATAAGAATGTCCAGAGGAACTGAATTTAGTTGACTTCTTTAACTGTATAGAACACCTAGTCGTATTATATGAGAAGGCCATGGCAGGAGAGAAATATAATTCTACACACTAGTATGTATTCTAGACTGACTAGTCTCTTTCACTGACCATCGAAGTTACACTTTCATATCCGCATGGATACTATGGCTTAAAATGCCCTGTACATCCTCAATATACCTGTAAATTCATTTATCGACATCATTCGGTGCCTACTGTGTACCATGCAACAAGCTAAGGGGTGAACCAGACAAATACAACTCTTCCCACAATGTGGCATGAATATTATCTGGTAGAAGACAATCCTTAAACACACCAATAATTCATCACAGCTGTGTTTGGTGCTACAAAGTACAGCATAATACCCTTTGCAGCTGAGAAGTCTCGTTTCCAGGTCTGTTCACTTCTGCATACTTTGAGTGCACAGCCGATTTCCAATTCCCAATGAAAAATACCAGAAGGAACTTGGAGAATTATCTTCAGAGTATTTACAAGATGTCATAAGCTAATGAGAGGAGTAGGAAAAAATAGTTAAAACAAACCCCTAAAATATTAGGCAACAAAGTCTCATCAGCTCAATGCACTTGGGGACAGTCCTTTAAACTCTCAGGTCTATATCCTGAGCAAAGCCAGTCCCATGGCAGATGAGGTCCCAAACAAGTTAAATAAGATCAAGGATGTGGCAGAAAGGCAACTCCAATGCAGGATCATTTTGCCTTTTGAAAGGGAAAACCTGTTACTACCTTTTTATGTACTGTGACCTATTTTCCTAGGGTGTCCCTATTCTCTACAATTAATAGGTTTCAAAACTGTGGGCAACTGGAAGGAATAATTTTAATAGCTGAAACAAACAAAAAATTCCTTTATGAGAAAAAGAAGAAAGAAAACCAAAAAAACCACAAAATTTTCCAACCAGCAAATTTTACATGCATTGAGAGGCTACAGAGTCACTGACAGTGATTAAACCACAGAGCACCAGTTTTCCAGCTCAAACTGGAAAGGATTTTTTTTTAAAATTAAAGTAGATATGTCTGAGGGCATCTAAATATATAAGTATTTTCTTTGTAAAAAATTTCTCCCTCGGGGTGGGATAGGGAGGGTGGAAGGGAGACGCAAGAGGGAGGGAACATGGGCACACATGTATACATATAGCTGATTCACTTTGTTACAGAGCAGAAACCAACACAACATTATGAAGAAACTATACTCCAATAAAGATGTTTAAAAAAAAAAATTCTCCCTCACTGAAACTATTTTGATGGTAACAAATAAATGTGACTTTATAATAACCTAAAAAAAAACCCAACATAAGTGTTTGTTTTGTTTTGTTTTTCCAGTACGCGGGCCTCACTGCTGTGGCCTCTCCCGTTGCGGAGCACAGGCTCCAGATGCGCAGGCTCAGCGGCCATGGCTCACAGGCCCAGCCGCTCCATGCATATGAGATCCTCCTGGACCGGGGCATGAACCCGTGTCCCCTGCATTGGCAGGCGGACTCTCAACCACTGCACCACCAGGGAAGCCCCAAGAGGCCAATTTAAAACAAAAACAAATGGGTAACTTGTATTTTACTTTAAAATAAGTTTGAGATTTCTGAAGTCTATGTTGATGAAAGAGGATGTCAACAAATTCACTCATCACCATACATAAAGTTAAGCTTTCTAAACTAAATCTCTTTAGCATGAGGTCAAAAACAGTCTGCTCTTAGAAGATCCCCAAATGCTATCTCTTCCAACTCTTTAAAAGCTAGCTTCTTTCTCCAAGAAGCAAAATACATTCATTTTTGCAAACAAGCACCATAAGTATCTGAAATGCAAAATAACCAGCAAGCCACATTCTTTTTCACAGAATTAGCGGGAACTATCACCTGTTTCTCAGATTGTTTATGTCACTGTTTTCTTGTTTTTCACTGGCAGGACAGTCCAGAACCTCTATTTTGCCTTTTCCATCTTCTGAGTTAGGAAGCTTAATGGTATCGGTGGTGACTTCACCTTCAGAAGAGGTGCTATCATCTTCATCCTCAAATTCTGAACTGTCCTCTGAACTGTCTTGTGAATTCTCTTGTGAACTGTCATCTTCTTTTGAATCAGACTGATTCACCTCAAACAAGGCCATATCCATTTGCATAACTTTTCCGAGAGTGTCAATATTTTCAATATTGAAATGACCAGGTGGTGCAGCTGCCATCTCTTTCCTTAGCTTTTCGTTTGCCTGAGCCATCTGTGGGAGAAAGCTCTGTACTTGGTCCAATAGGGGACTCCTCTCTAACCGAACTGTTTGAAGAGTGGAATTCTTTCTGAAATTACGCTTGGAGTTGATGAGCAACCTGTCCCATATACCTCCGCGGCCGCCGCTGTCCTCCATCAGCAGCTCTCTGGACACCAAGACCCTGGAGCTGTCCCGGGAAAACGACAAACAGCTCGTGTCTGGCAGGGATTCACCGTGGGCCTCCCTGCTGCTCGCCCGTCTTCAGAGCAGCCCCTCCAGGCCTGGATGCCGGAAAAAGGCTGGGGCCATCTTTATTTTTTAACTGATGAGTTTAAGCCATATATATATATACATATATATATATATGTATATATATATATATAAATTACTGATATGGAATGACATTTAATTGCCAATTTGTTTTCTGTAATGTCATATAGCTTTTCTGTCCCATATTTTCTCACATACTGACGTCCTTTGTTCTTACTTTTTGTACTGACCCATTTTTAAAATTAATTTCTTTGGCTGTGCCAGGTCTTACTTGTGTCATGGGGGACCTTTGATCTTCTTTGTGGCATGCAAACTCTTAGTTATGGCATGGGGGATCTAGTTCCCTGACCAGGGATTGAGCCCAGGCCCTCTGCATTGGGAGCGTGGAGTCTTCGCCACTGGACCACCAGGGAAGTCCACTGACTTGACTTACTTTTAATTTCCTTCTGTGTATATTCTATAGATAATAAATTTGTGGATACCATGGAGATTACATATAAAATCCTATCAAACTAGCTTCAACTGATGTCAACATAAACTTAATCACACGCAAAATCTCTATTACATCTCCAATTACATTACACGTTACTTACATGTTATTAATGTCACAAATCACATATTTACGCATTAATTACATGTTATTAATGTCACAAGTCACATATTTATACATTGTTTTCTGTTAATGTAGATGTACGAATTCGTTATTTGGGGATGCTATAACAAAATGCCACAGCTTGGGTAGCTTATAAACAGAAGTTTATTTCTCATGGTTCTGGAGGCTGAAGTGTGAGATCAAGGTGGTTAGGTAAAGGTCTTTTTCTGAGTCATAGACTTTTCATTATATCATCACCTGGAGGAAGGGGCTACAGAGCTCTCTGGGGTCTCTTTTAAAAGCACACAAGAGACTTCCCTGGTAGGCCAGTGGTTAAGAATCCACCTTCCAATGCAGGGGACATGGGTTCGATCTCTGGTCAGAGAACTAAGATCACACATGCCACAGGGCAACTAAGCCCATGCCACAACTATTGAGCCTGTATGCTGGCTCTAGAGCCTGTCTGCCACAACTAGAGAGCCTGTGTGCTGCAACTACAGAGCCCCCATATCACAGCTAGATATGAAGCCTGTGCGTCACAACAAAGATCCCACGTGCTGCAACTAAGAGCGAATGCAGCCAAATAAGTAAATAAATACATATTTTAAAATAAATAAAAGCACGCACATCCTATTCATGGTGGCTCTCCCTTCATAACCTAAGCACCCCCCAAAGGCCCTACATCCTAATACCAACCCATTTGGAGGTTGTATTTTTAACATATGAATTTTTGGGGAAACAATCACGCAATAGCAATAAATTTATAATTATTTTAATATTTTGGTTTTAAAAAATATCCTAGAATAATAAAAAGTGTAGTTACAAGTCAAAATTTTAGTTTTTTTTTCTATTTGTCAATTTATTTACCTTTATCAGAGAAATATGTATTTTCATATGGCCTCAAGTTACTGGTGTCCTTTCATTTGAACTTGAAGTACTCCCTTTAGCATTTCTTGAAGGATAGGTATTATGGTACTGAACTCCTTCAGCTTTTGTCTGAGACTGTCTCTCATTTTCCTCATTTTTGAAGAATAATATTGTAAGATATAGAATTGTTGGTAGGTAGTTTCCGCCATACTTTAAGCATATCATTTCACTGTCTTCTGGCCTGCAAAATTTCTGATGAGAAAGCAACTGATAATCTTACTGACAATCACAATTAAGTGGATCATAATAATTGTCACATATAACTTTGTTTATATATATTTCTTAATGCTAACCTATTTACAAAAGTACTTATTGTTACAAAATTTTGTATTTATCATTCTAAGATTACTTAACAAATCTATATTTTTATTCTACTTATTTATAAAATAAGAGGTTATTAGCCAAAATTATGAATTCATAGCTGAAATGTGTGGTAAAACATTCTTGATAAGAGTTTTTCCATGTCTGAGAATTTTGATATGAACTCCGGCATTTCAGTTTGATTTTAGCATTGATAGATCCAGTGAGAGAATTCAAAGTTGACTAAGGAATTAAAAATCTCTCAGGGCTCTCCTTCATTCAATACAGTAAAAGTGTTTTCTATGTTTTGAAAACTCATGTGTATGTAAGTCTATTCAATGATATTCTCCAGTTAAAATGATCTCCATGTCAGTTACATACACATAGTATGTAAATCTTCTGCATGGACATCCCCCCTTTGTAGCATTTCTACTAGCTATCATCAAAATTCAGTCTAATTTAGTCCATAAAGTGAACACTTTATGCTGGTCTAGTGTTTACACTGCACCGTAATTGAGTTCTATGAGTCTGCTGAATTCCTAACTTACCTCATTCCCAGGTTTCACATGTGGATGACCAGGGTTCACACCCGAAGAAATTTACTATTTTCTTACAGCTACATTGTTCCACCAGGGAAATAGCTTGCCTGGATATCATTTCTTGCTTTTAATGGTCACAATTTTTGCTTGAAATAAGACAAAAATAATAATTAAATAAAATAAATAAATAAGAAACGACACATGTGACATTTGGGGATTAAATTGTTGAAAAGTACATTACATGGGGAAAGAACATGAATTTGAGGAATACACCAGTGGAATAGAAACATGGTTTAGAAAAATGTTAATAAGATGTTCAGTGTTTAGGTAAAAGAAAAATAAAATAAATTCAGACGCTACAGGGAATATGAGAGGAAAAATTATTAAGGAGACCGTGGCAAAGACAAAAACATGAAATTTTAACTCTCACGCGGACAGGAATTTTGCTTCTCTGAGGTGAAAAGTACAGGGGGAAACGTGAAGAGAAATTGATGTGTGATGCATAATGACAGAATCTGGATAATTTGACTCAATGGCTTCACATACATTTCTAAAAATATCCTTTAGTCGAGCCAACTTCCAGTTGACATTCCAAGTGTCCTGCTCCCTCCCCACACAGAACACATGTGTCTGGAGCTGACTTGGACCCCAGCCTGGGGAAACCCTCCTCTTCCCTCCACACCTACTCTTCTTGCTCCAACTGGGAAATTATATCTGTTTTGCAGAGCGGATGCCCTGGTACGTGTGGGAAATGCTAGATGGATCTGAAGTTCTGTGCTGAGAACAGTGCATGCAATGCAAGTGCAGGACAACATGCCAAGGCTCAAGTGTGAGGGCATCAATGGCAGCCCAAGTTCGAGCACCCTGAAGGGGGGAAACACTGAAGGTTGTCACCCGACACTTCACTCAAAGACAGTAAAACTCTCTGGTTGCTGCTCTTCTTGCCCAAGAGGAAAGACAGGCTGCATGCTGCCTAGACGTCTCAGCCAGGAAGGAAGCAACGTTTTCATAATGTGGTTAACACTGTTTTCTAACAGAATCCAATGAACTTAAGACCCATGAGATTATTACTTGGAGTTCATGTAGAAAGGGGCATAAAAGCTGTTATGTGTTTTTTGCTGTGTTCAAACCTCATAGTAGTCCCCCGAGCAGAAGAATTACTTAGCAACATAAAGTCACTTGTCGGTTAGATAAAATAGCCCTTATCTGTGTCCAGCATTATTCTGCGTGTTGGTGGCAGACTAGTAAGGAGTACGTGCGATTGTGGTAATGGAGACTGTATCTCAATGCAGGGACACATGTGCTGTGATAAGTAAAGGAACACATTCGTTCCAGGTTGCTCTAAGTGCTACAGAAGCATGAGTCAGGGCCAAGAGTGCAGCAGCATATGTGGAAGCTGCAGAGCCTATCTCAATAAGACATGCATAAGGAAGTAAATCAATATTGAGAGACGCACCCAGAAGATGAAACAACGGGCGTCCTCCAGCATCACGTCTGTGTACATCTTTGTCTGCAATGTGTCCAGCACGTCCTACTCTTTATGAGTGAGTTCTACGAACACGTCCTCAAAGGTCACTGATCTCTAAAGCCCCGTCAATGGCTTCTCTGGGCTGATGTGGCATGCGCCTTTCATACATATTCAGAAATAGATATACTGTGAAGGAATGTTACTAAAGGAAACATATGAGGTGTTGTGTAAAATAACCTATCAATTTCCCAAGAAAGTGGTAATCCAACTTCCAGATAGGTTATTATAAAAATTTTACATGCAAATTCATAAGTAATCTTCTCCTCCCAATTCCAAGTAAGTCTGTAGGTGCATCAAAAGGCAATCAATAGCCCTGATCTGCCACTTTGTCAATCGACAGGCAGTGGGGGTAGAGATAGAGCTGAAGCTCCATGTACATTTTACGTGTCTTTTTCACGTATTGAATGTGTATCTGGAGTCCTGCTTTTCTTTCCCGGGTTAGAGCCGCAGACACCAGTCGTCAGAACTCATGAGATTTGCTGGCTCCATGTGTCAGGAAAGCCCAGGATCAACTTTTCTCTTCTACATAGTGCTCTCCTCTGGGCTTGGAATATGAGACTTAAGTCAGCCCACGCCCTCCCATGGATCTCTTTTACCTGCTGCTGTTTAGTTTTGCTCTATTTATACCTTCACTATGCAAACCTACAACTGTGGCTCCAAAGCCTGTGCTAACCTAGGACTCTGACTCCAAAATACCCCAGGAAACTTGTCACTCAATAAGGGAAGTCTATAATCCCTCAGTCCTTAAGTTTATTAGTATTATGATTGGTAGTAGTACAGTTAATATCTTCATGATTGTAATCACTATTGATATTATTATTTATCACTATTGTTGTTATTGCATTTCTTATTCAGTTTCTCTGCTCATGAATGTATCCAATTTACTGAAGAGTATTGTGGAGGGTTTTCAACAGACTTACATAAACACGGTGCTTCCTGGTTCCTGCTGTACTTATGGGTACTTGTGGGTCAGAGAGCCTCCTGACATATTCAGACATACCCAGTGGAGGAAGGGACAGTTGTTACTGGTAAGTGAACCCCAGGGAGTACACTCTTGACTTTCTTGAGCCTCTAGAAAAATGTTTAAGTCCTCTTAAGTGACCAGAAAGTGGTGCTAGTGCAAGAGCCCTGGAAGACACCCTTGTCCTGCCAGACTCAGCACAGGATTTTCCACCTCAACTCTGTGCCAGGAACCACTATCATGTCTCCTGGGAAGGCTGGAGAGGGTGTCGCTCCTGGAGTCCAGTCCTCCGAATTAGAAAAGTCAGACCAGGAGCTGACATTGTGACAAATGAGGAGGAAGGAGTGTATCCTTGACATGCCTGAACCTGGGGACATGTTCTAAATTCACTCAGGGATCCAGGAAAAGCTGGTGCGGCACTGGCAGACATAGAGATGGTGACGTGGCTGCTCAAGTAACCATTTCTTTTTCGAAGTCCCCCAGGGAGCCCCTGCACTGTTTGTGCCAACATATCATCCTCCCTGCTGACCCAGGATCACCTGCTTGTTTTCTCCTCTCAGAACAAATTTCTTTGTGCAAACCTAGCATTCTGACTCTAAACTATCCCAGAGGACATCTGATATAGGTACCCTGAAATTTACTTAGAGGAGTCTGTACGCAAATCTGCAATCTTTCTATGTTTACTTTTCTCTTTAACAGTAGTAATGGTAATATCATCATAATTCTCACTATTATTGTTTTTAGTCCATTTTATTACCTTTATTAATATGCATTATCTTTGTGGTTGTTTCTACATAACATTGAGTAGACCTGCTCTATGCTAAAGATTGTCTGATTTACTGCAGATCATTATGGAGGGTTTCCCAACATACAAAATACATACACCTAGTTACTCCTGAGCTCCCACAGCACTTAGCTGGGTGTCCTCGACTCAAGGTCTCTATGAAGCTGGGGCTGAGGTCTCAGCTGTCGCTCCACAGGGGAGGATTTTTTCCCAGACTCACTGAGATGGGTACTGACAGGATGCAGTCCGAGCTGAGAGCCTAGTGCCTCTGCCTGGAGGCCTGGGACTTCCCTGTGTTCTCTCCTATGTGGGCCTCTCCATATGGCACCTAGGAACACCCATGCAGGCTTCCCCAGGTCCAGGGATAGGAGAGACAGACAGACAGAAACAGAGAGAGGACACAGGATGCAGCAAGTGAGATGTAAGTGACAGAGGTTCTGTCAATGAATCTTAACACTGACCTCCCCTGATTTGCTATATTCTGTTGGTCAGAAGCCAGTCACTAGCTACTTAGTACTTGCACAAAGAGTGGAGTTTCCTCGCTGCATGTGGATCACAGTCTGTGGCTGGGACACCCAGGAAGGCATGTTCAGTGGTCTCCCCCAGAACTGGGAAAAGTGGATGTATTCTGGAAATAACTGAAAGGGACCAAAGTCCAGCCTCAATCATCAGAAGAGAAGTGAAAAGGAGACAGTGGGTTATGTGTCATTTTACATCCACTAAAGCAGCAAAACAAAAGCTCCCCAAACTCCTGAAACTGGAACCCTTGGTGTGAATGAGGCACAGGACCACTCATTCCTCAGTGGTAGGAGGGGCACCGACTCTTCCTGGAGGGTGATGGCTGCCCCATCCCCAGATGCCACCCACTTGATTAAGGAGGTTACATCTAGAAAGCAAAGGCGCAGTTGTCAGAGGTGTGTGCGAAGAATCCACGTGGGTGGTGTTGTCTGTCTTATTTCTAAGAGCTCTGCATGGACACCTGCTTCCAGAGGGGAGCTGGTCACTGACAGTGAGAACAGGCTGCAGCTGTTTAAAGTGACAGTGTCCATACTACGCAAAGCAGTCTACAGGTTTAATGTGATCACTATCAAATTACACATGACATTTTTCCACAGAAGTAGAAGAAATAACCCTAAAATGTATATGGAACCATAAAAGACCCAGAATTGCCAAAGCAATCCTGAGGAAAAAGAACAAAGCAGGAGGCATAACCCTCCCAGACTTCAGACAATGCTACAATGCTAATCAAAACAGCCTGGTATTGGAACAAAAACAGACATATGGATCAATGGAAAAGAATAGAGAGCCCAGAAATAAACCCACAGACCCATGGTCAATTCATCTCTGATGAAGAATAGACAATGGGGGAAAAGATAGTTTCTTCAGCAAGAGGTGTTGGAAAAGTTGGTTCATGCAAATCAATAAAGTTAGAACACTCTCCCACCATACACAAAAATAAACTCAAAATGGCTTAAAGGCTTAAATATAACACATAACACCATAAAACTCCTAAAAGGGAACATAGGCAAAGCATTCTCTGATATAAACTGTACCAGTGTTTTCTTAGGTCAGTCTCCCAAGACAATAGAAATAAAAACAAAAATAAACAAACGGGACCCACTCAAACTTATAAATTTTCTCACAGCAAAAGAAACCATAGACAAAATGAAAAGACAACATACCGACTAGGAGAAAATATTTCCAAATGATGCGACCAACAAGGGTTTAATTTCCAAAATATACAAACAGCTCATACAACTCAATAACAGAAAACCGAACAAACCAATCAAAAAATGGGCAGAAGACTGAAACACACATTTCTCCCAAGAAGATATACAGATGGCCAATAGGCACATGAAAGGTTGCCCATCATCACTAATTATTAGAGAAATGCAAATTAAAACTACAATGAGGTACCACCTCACACCAGTCAGAATGGCCATCATCAAAAGTCTGCAAATAACAAACGCAGGAGGGGGTGTGGAGAAAAGGGAACCCTCCTCCACTGTTGGTGGGAATATAAATTGACACAGCCACTATGGAGAACAGTATAGAGGTTACTAAAAATAGAGTTGCCATATGATCCTGCAATCCCACTCCTGGGCATATATCCAGAGAGAACCATAATTCGAAAAGATACATGCACCCCAATGTTCATAGTAGCACTATTTATAATAGCTAAGACATGGAAGCAACTTAAATGTCCATCAACAGATGAATGGATACAGAAGATATGGTGCATATATACAATGGAATATTACTCAGCCATAAAAAGAATGAAATAATGCCATTTGCAGCAACATGGATGCAACTGGAGATTAGCATACTAAGTGAAGTAAGTCTTAAGGAGAAAGACAAATACTATATGGTATTACTTATATGTGAAATCTAAAATATGACACAAATGAACCTATCTACGAAACAAAACAGACTCACAGACATAGAGAACAGCCTTGTGGTTACCAAGTGGGAGGGGGTTGGGGAAGGATGGACTGAGAGTTTGGGGATAGTAGCTGCAAACTATTGCATATAGAATGGATAAATACAATGTCCTACTGTATAGCACAGGGAACAGGATATTCAATATCCTGAGCTAAACCATAATGGAAAAGAATATAAAACAGATGTATATATGTGTATACGTGAGACACTTTGCTATACAGCAAAAATTAATACAACATTGTAACTCAACTATATTCCAATTAAAAAAAAATCAGTTGATGTGAACAACACTAAAGGCCAAATGATCCTAAGAGTCATATACAGAGCATTCTATCCAACATACGCTGAATACACAGTCTTCTCAAGTGCAGAAAAAATATTTTCTAGAAAAGACCACATGATAGACCATATATCAAATTTTAGTAAACTCAGGAAGACTTTAATTATACCAAGTATATTGTCTGAGCATATTATTAAACTAGAAATCAATAACAGGATGAAAACTGGAACTCAAACGAATACAAAAAAATTGATCAACACTCTCCTGACCAACTAATTTATCAAAGAATAAATTTAAGAAGAAATAAGACAGTATTTTGAGACAAACTGAAATGGAAACACAGTATACAAAAAGCTATGGGATGCAGCAAAAGGAGCGTTAAGAGAGAGGTTTATTGCAACAAATTAAGTATTAATTTGTTGCCTTACGAATTAAGAAATATCTCGAATAAAAAACCTAACTCTTCTGTTCAAGGACCTGGAAAAAGAACAAACTGAGCCCAAAATTAGCAGAAGCAAGAAAATTATAAAGATTACAGCAGAAATCAATGTCATAGAGAAGAGGAAAACAACAGAAAAGATTAGTGATATTAAGAGTTGGTTCATTCAAAGATAAAATTTCGAACCTTTTGCTAGACTAACCAAGGAAAAGGAGAGAAGACCCAAATCAACAAAATTATAAATAAAAGAGAAAACATTACAACTCTACTACAGCGATAAGAAGGATAACATGTTACTTTGAACAACTACATGCTAACAAGCTGGGCAACCTAGATAAATGGAAAAAATTCTTAGAAACATACAACCTACCAAAAGTGAATTAGGAAGAAAGAGAAAATCTAAATGAAGCAATTAGTAGTATGGAAATTAAATCAGTAATCAAAAATCTTCAAATGAAGAAAAACTCAAGATCAAACGGCTTCACTGGTAAATTTTACCAAATATTTAACGCATTAATGTCAAACCTAAAAGTCTTCAAAAAACAAAGAGAAAAAATGGATGAGGAGGAATATCTCCCAAACTCATTTTACGAGGCCAGCATTACTTTGATATAATAATCTGAAATGGACACTGCCAATTACAGGCCAATAACACTGATGAATATAGGTTTAAAAATTCTGAATAAATACTAGCAAATCAAATAAATGGGATGCATCATGTTAATAGAACGTAAGGAAAATATAATATCAATAGGCACAGAAAAAGCATTTGTTAAGTTAGGTATAAAATGAATGTAACTCAACATAATAAAGGCTAAATATCGGGGCTTCCCTGGTGGCGCAGTGGTTAAGAATCTGCCAGGATGTGCAGGGGACATGGGTTCAAGCCCTGGTCCGGGAAGATCCCACATGCCAAGGAGCAACAAAGCCCGTGCACTGCAACTACTAAGCCTGCGCTCTAGAGCCCGTGAGCCACAACTACTCAGCCTGTGTGTCACAACTACTGAAGCCCATATGCCTAGAGTGCATGCTCTGCAACAAGAGAAGCCACTGCAATGAGAAGCCCACGCACCACAACGAAGAGTAGCCCCCACCTACTGCAACTAGATAAAGCCCGCATGCAGCAACAAAAACCCAATGCAGCCAAAAGTAAATAATTTTTTTAAAAGGCCAAATATGACAAGGTCACAGTTCAAAGCACACTCAAGAGTGAAAGTGTGAAACTTTTTCTCTAATACCAGAAACAAGACAAGGGAGTCCACTCTCACCACTCATTCAGCATAGAAATGGAAGTCCTAGCCAGGGCAATCAGTCAAGGAAGAGAAATAAAAGGCATCAAAATTGGAAATTAAGAGGTAAAAATGTGTCTATATTAAGATAACATGATTTTATATATAGAAACTCTGAAAAACTTCACCAAAAACCTGTTAAAACTAATCAACATAATCAGTAAAGTTGCAGAATAAAAACTTAAAATGCAAAAATCAGTCATATTTCTATATACTAACAATGATCTGCAAAAAGAAAACCATTCTATTTATAAGAGCATGAAAACTAATAAAATAATAAGGAATAAATTTATCTAAGGAGATGAAAGGTATCTACAAGCTACAATACACTGATGAAAAAAATTGGAAAAGACAGAAATAAACGTAAAGTTATCCCTTGTTCATGATCGGAAGAATTAATATTTTCAAAATGTCCATACCACCTAAAGCCATCTATGGATATAATGCAACTCCTATCAAAATCCAATGGCATTTTTTAAAGTAGAAAAAAAAACAGAGAAATGTATGAGGAATCACAAAAGAACTTGTATATGTAATGCGACCATGAGAAAGAACAGCAAACCTGGAGGTATCACATTCTATGATATCAAACTGTATTATAAAGCTATAGTAATGTAAGTAGTATGGTACTGTCATGTAGAAAGGCATACACAACAATGGAATAGAACTGAGAATCCAGATATAAACCCATGCATATAAGGTCAACTAATATTTGATAAGAGAGTCAGGAACACTCGGTGGAGAGACAATCTCTTCACTAAACAGTGCTTGGAAAACTGCATAGTTATATGCAAAAGAATAAAACTAGACTCCTGTCTAACACCACTCATGACAATTAAATAGAAATAAGATAAGGTAAAGACAACTGTAAGACGGGAGGCTTTTCTTCCTGGAGGAAAACAGTAAAAATCTTTTTAACACAGGTCTTTAATATTATTTTTGATGATACCTTAAGCACAAGCAACAATTTAAAAAATTAACAAGTAGAACAATACCAAACTAAAAATCTGCTACACAACAAAATAAAATAAGTAACGAAAAGAGCCTATGTAATCAAAACTAATATTTGCAAACCTTACAACAAATAAGGGGTTGTTATCCAAAATACATCATAGAACTCAGTAGCACAAAATAAATTAAGCCAATTAAAACCTGTTGCAAAGACCCCAACGGACATTTTTTCAAAGAGGATATGTGAATGTACAACAAATACATGAAAATATGTTCAACGTCATTACACACCAGGGAAATTAAATCTAAACCACAATGAGATATCACCTCAGGACTGTTAGAATGGAATTCATCAAAGAGACAAGAGATCTGCTAGTAAATGCTAGCAAAGATGTGGAGAAAAAGGATGATTTGTGTACTTTTGCTTGTCTTATAAATTGGTTCAGCTTCTATGGAAAACACTAGAGAAGGCCCTCAAAAGTTAATACGACTACCATATGGTCCAGCATTTTCATCTATGGAAATATATTGAAAGAATTAAAAACACTATGTTGAAGAGATATCTGCACCTCCATGTTCATAGCAGCAGTGTTTACAATAGCCAAGACATGGAAAAAACGTGTGTCTATCAACAGATGAGTGGATATAAACCTTGTGGTATATTTAGAAAATGGAGTAACATTCAGCCATAAGAAAGAAGGAAATCTTGCCATTGGTGACAATATGGATGGACCTTGAGGGAGTTAGACTGAGAGAAGTCAGACCAAGCTTATATGTGAAAAAAAAAAAAAAAACACAAGAAACTCATAGAAAAAGGTCAGATTTTTGGTACCAGAGGAGGGAGGTGAGAAGAGGCAGAATTTGATGAAGTCCAAAAGTACCAACTTGCAGTTGTAGGATAAATAAGTATTGAGAATATTATATACAACATGATGAATAGAGTTAACACTGCCATATGGTATATTTGAATGCTGTTAAGCAAGTAGATCTTAAGAGTTCTCATCACAGGAAAATATATTTTCCTTATTTTTCTTTTCTTGCATCTATATAAGACGATGTATGTTAACTAATCTTACTGCAGTAACAATTTCACAATATATGGAAGTCAAATCATTATAATGTGCATTTTCAACTTAAATAGTACTGTGTTCAATTATATCTCAATAAAACTGGAGGGAAAATTACAACAGCTTTACAATAATATCTTTGAAATTTAAAAAAAATCTTAAAAGGAAATTGAAACACAACTTGCTAAAACTTATGGGCTGCAAGAAAAACAGTAATAAGAGAGTTTATTGAAAAAAA
>NW_021703334.1:114853-118297 GCF_005190385.1 Monodon monoceros | reverse complement strand
AAAAAAATGCCCTACAATAAGAAAAAAGAAAAGACACAAGTAAACAACCTTACTTCTCACGGGACTAGCAAACAAAGAAAAACCACTAAGCTCACAAGTAGCAGAGCAATGAAATAAGAAATATGAGAACAGAAATAAAACAGAGACCATGTAAACAATAGAAAACATCAATGCAAGAGGTGGTTTTTGAAATGAAAACAAAATTAACCTTTTAGCTATACTAATGAAGAATAAAAGAGAATACTCAAAATCAGAAATGAAAAAGGAAACATTACAAATGATGCAACAAAAATACAACAGCTCATGAGAGGTGACCATCAACACATTATACCATCAAGTTTGATACCCTAGAAGAAATGAATTCCTAGCAACATAAAAACTACCAAAACTGAATCATGAGGAAATAGACAAACCGAACAGACCAATGATGAGTGAAAAGATTGTATAGTAATAAAAGATTTACAAAAAAAAAAAAAAAACAGGCTAGGACCAGATGGAAATTTTCCAATTTCCATTGGGAAATTCAACCAAACATTTAATCGAATTAAAACAACTCCATGTCAAAGTTTTCTAAAAAACCTTGAGGTACCTCCAAACTCATTTGATGAGTCCAGCATTATCCTGATACCAAAGCTAGATAAGAACATTACAGAAAAAAAAGAAAACAACCGTCAAGTATTACTAATATAGATGCAAAAATTCTCAGTGGAATACTAGCAAACAAAATTCAACAGTATTGAAAGGATCATACACCATGATCAAGTGGAATTATCCCTAGATGCAAGGGTAATTCAACCTATGTAATTCAAACATGTGATGCACCATTTTCATATGAAATATGAAAATCATATGGTTATCTCAATAGATACAGAAAGAGAATGTGAAATAATTAAAGAAACTCCATGATAAAAAATACGCAACAATGCTATACGTAGAATGTACCATCAACACAATAAAAGTCTAATTGAACAAATTCACAGCAGACATTAAAATCAATGGTGAAAGTTTGAAAGGTTTTTCTGCTAAAAATATAAACAAAATAAGTTTTTGGCACTCTCACCACTCCTTTTCAGCATATACTGGAAGCCATAGCCAGAGCAATTAGGCAAGAAAAATAAATAAAAGAAAACAAATGAAAAGGATGAAGTAAAGCTATTTTGTTTGCATTTAATATATCTTATATAGGGACAATCCCAAGATTCCAAAAATGTATTACTGATTATAGACAAATTCAGTCAAGTTGCAAGATACAAAATCAACATGTGAAGAGCAATGGACTTTATATACTAACAACAATTTGAAAAAGAAATGTAAAAAGCAATCATATTTAAAATGGCATCAGAAATAAAAAAACATTTAGGATAAATTAAACCAAGTGGTAAAATATCCATACACTGAAATGAAAAAACTGATGAAAAAACTGAAGATCAAATAAATGAAGAACGTTTCCATGGTTATGAAACAGAAGAATATTGTAAAATATCTATACTACCCAAAGCTGTCTATAAATTCAGTGCAATCTCTGTCAACATTCCAATGATTTTTCAGAGAAAGAGAAAACAACCCTAAAATTTGTATGGAACCACAAAACCCACTAATAGCCAAATCAACCTGGTCAAAGAAGAACAAATCTAATGGCATCAAATTCCTAACTTCAAACTTATTACAAGCTATAGTAATCAAAACCATAGATTTCTGGCCCCACCCCTTCCAGCTGGGGCGTAGTGTCTCCTGTTACCAAGGGAAAAAGGTGAAGTTGGTGAGGACCTTGGCCAGCCTGCATCCTACAACAGAGGGCATGAAGCCCAGCTGTTCACCGCACCCTGCTGGTTGGAGACCCCACCTGGAAGCAGGGAGGAGAAACAAGGGGGCCAGAGCCTGGGACCTGACACTCACCTGCCCTAGACTCTCACAAGAAGGGGACAGACACATCTTGAGCTCCTGCCCAGTTTTCGGAGACACTTTGTTCCAGCAACAAACTTTAGTTTAAAACCCAAGGTGCTTTACAAAGCCCTCCCCAGCTGTCACAGAAAGTCAGCCTTCATCTCATCACACTTTTCTCAAACCCCAGCTCAGGCTGAGACCACCTCTCAGGTGACGGTGCTTCAGAGAAACCCCTTTAAAAGATCCCTGGAGTTCAGCTCTCCCAGCCCTGCCTTCAGTTTAAGGGAGAAGTTTCCTTGACAAACCTTCTCAGTTTCCTTGACAACCAAGCTTCACAATCTCCCAAACTCTTCTCCTTCAAACATTCCTATTCTAGGCTGAATGAGCCTAAAGAGACAGTGCTGTCATCACGTGCCAGAAAACGATTCCAAGCCCCTAGTTATTGGTCACATGATGCTATTAATGATGAAATCCCAGAAGAGCCAGCTTTCCAATATAACCATTTCTGGACTCGGCACTGGGTCCCTTTCCACGGACAGAGTGGAGTGGCTGTTTCCACGTGCCCCGTGGTAGAAGAGCTCACCTAATGCAACCAGGACTTCATCCTTCCCAGGTGATTCCAGGGTCCTCACTCTGCCCAGACCCCACCCACATGGCTGCTGTCTGTGCCAGTCTATAAGGGACCTCGGCAATCTCCTAAAATGAGGGTTATTTTATACACAGGCAATGGGTTGAATGCTGGCCCTGAAAGATGTGCCCCCCACAGAACATGTAAACAGTACCATATCTGGGAAAAGGGTCTTTCTATATGTAGTTAAATACCTCGAAGTGAGGTCATCTTAGGTTAGGGTGGCCCTCAATCCAACTGAGAAAGTCCTTATGAGAGACAAAAGAAGAGAAACACAGACACAGAGGAGAAGCCACGTGAAGACACAGGCAGAGACGGGAGGGATGCAGCCGCAAGCCTGGGAATGCCTGGAGCCCCCAAAAGCTGGAAAAGGCAGGAAGAACCCTATCCTGGAGACTTTGGAGAGACTTCTGTCCTGCAACACCTTGATCTCAGATGTCTGGTCTCCAGGACTGGGGGAGGATGAATTCCTGTTGTTTTCAACCACCCAGCTTGTAGTCATTTGTTACAGAAACCACAGAGTGCTCACACAGACCCTGCTCTGTAGGATCCTGGAGTGCGGGCCTCATTAAAGGCCCACGGAGGCTGAGTTACAGAAACGTTAGGGTCAGCATTGGGCCTAAGAAAACCTAAAGCAGTGGCTGGACACCAGAATGTTGAGGGGTCAGTCGGGAGCCCATCCCTAAGTGTGCCGGCTGCACACAGCCTCCCAGGGTTTTACGCATGTACCTGTTGGGGATAAGTATTTCCGTCCTGATTCAGGACTTCTGATGTCACCCTTCACGTTGCTAATTAAGAACCCACTAGTTATACAGATGAAAACTCTATCAGGGCACTTGCTCCAGTGGTAAACAATTCTGAAGTTGGTCAGAAGTGGGGAATCGTCTCCCATGCAGCCAGCAGCTCCCCCGCAAGGAGTGTCCTCATTGCAA
>NW_021703334.1:89677-114753 GCF_005190385.1 Monodon monoceros | reverse complement strand
CATTTACACATAAAACATGAAAATCCTTGGGTGTTGTACTTTTTCAGTTATTTCATTAATGTTCAGTTCCTAGGAGTTACACCAAACTGCAGGAAACCCGCACAATGATCAGTTGGGGAATGTTGACTCCACAGAAAGAACACCACTCTCAAATGTTTCCTGAAATAATTCTTGATCAAATGCACCAGAATTTTTTCTCCAACACCCAACCCAGTGCTTCAGAGGCCCCACCCTCCCTGCTGTGCCCTGTCCCCACCCTGCGGATGCCCTTGCCCTCAGTCACCTTGGTTCCTCCCCATGTGGGAATCAGGCAACATGAGAGCCTCAACACTATTGCTGCCCTCCATGGCCTTGGACATGTGGCCGGGCCACTTTGGATCTACTTCATGGTGCGGAAAACAATCCAAAGACTCATGTCTTATTGGAAGGTCTTGTCACACAAATCAGGACTAAAATCCTCTTGCACAGGAAAGCAGCAGGGGTACGTATATCATAAGCCCACTGTTGGGTATCACAATCCACACAGGGCAGACACGCTCATCAAATATAGAGTGAAGTTTAATTTGGGGTGAAATTTATTCGACACATTCAGATACATTAGTGAAATAGTAGGTGGACTGCTGTCCTACTAAATGTCATGGGGAGAAACATTCTTCATTTCATAATTTTTCTATAGCAAAGTATGTGTCAACTGTCAAGTGCTACCTAAGTCAATGTTAATCATTAACTACTGCATAGACAAATACTGATAATGTGTCAGGAACAGGGGTGGATCACAACCCTTTGATCCTGAGATCCTGAAAAGAGAAAACATTCCTTTTGAGACCTTGTGATTGAGATTTACCTACGTTTGCTCATTTATCTTTAGTACAACCCTGTTACTTATAGATTAGTTACCTTTTAACAAGTAACATAAGCTAGGTCCTGAAATTTTGCTTATGTGAGAAGATCATGCAGCTAGAAAATGACAGAGCTAGAATTCAAACGTAGCTCAGGCTGTTTCTGAATCTCAAGTTCCTAAATATGCTGGTGTTGAGGTGTGGATCCCAGATTCAAGTTTCACCTGGATATGTTACCTATCAAATCAGTGGTTGGAATCCTCCCTGTTATCACAACACTTCCCCTCCAGTCTGTTCACACAATGACTACCGTGCTTAGGTTCTCCCAACACAGGAATCCTCCAGTGCACTGACCCAGCCTGCCGATCAGTCCCATGTCTCCTGAGTTTTATGGAACAATTCTCAGGTCCCTCTGACCTCTCAGTACAGCTGATGATCAAGAGCCCAATCAGAGATGACAAAAAACTCCGCTTCCTATGGCTGCATCTCTTATACGTATCTCCCAATGAGTTTTATAAATATCTGGCATCCTACCAGGACGTGATCATAAACCATTCTCCCATGCTTTGCACACACTTCGAATGTTCCCCTGGTTTCTTTGAATCCCTGTAATTCTCACCTTCCCTCACTTTAAACAGTGTGCTCACCTCCGACCATGCAAATAAAGTAGGTAATTTGAAGAAATGTTTCAGCTCACTGTCATGAAGTCAACACCTATTCCTGCATCTTCACCCATTGGCGATGCTGCTCCTGTTTAAACTGAAAGTCATTTCTACGCCCGGATAAGCCCATTTTTCTCAAATGTATCCCCTTCTCTCCTGCTCTCTGGAGGATGTTTTATTAATAATTGTAAACTGAAGCTCTTCTACCAGCGAACACCCATCTCTTCCCAGTCCATTCCCTTTCATCTTTTTCAGTTTCTTCATTTTTGAAACAAAATCTCTGAACCAATTTATTTCTAGTTCCTGCCCAATGAATTTCCTCCTTCCAAAGTAAACTGAAAGAGTAGTGCAGGATTAGTGACAATCTCTGGGCACCCCTCCCACAGTTAGATTTACTAGGGGTGATCTCCCTGTTACTGCTGACTTGCGTATACATAAACCTTTATAACATTATAGTTATCTCTTCGTAATTAAATCCAATGAATGTTTCTCAGTATTTTACTTAATCCCAAGCAGAATAGGACTATGACCTCCGTCAGGAAATTTATATTTCCAAGGTCCTCTGACATCACAAACTCCCCACTGCCTTTAAACTAGTCAGTTCCTGCCAGTACTGTGCGCAGTTCTCCTCAAACAATACTATTTCAACATCTCAAGACTCCATTGTAGCCGTCTTCTCTCTTTTTACTATATACACCATCTTCGAAAACTTATAATTATTCAGTCTTCTCCTGTTACCACTATGATAATAATGCGTAAAAACGAATGCTAGATTTCATTTCTGAGGTGTCATCCATACTTGCATGGGAAGCAGGCACCTACAATGAAATGTATATCTGACAGAATCCAGGAACTTCCTCCCCAAATAAAAACTACAACTCCTCTCGTCTGCAGTCTCAGATAGCAGCTCCACTAATTATTTGGGGCTCAGTCATTAACATAACGTCCCAGAACCACACAAACAGAACCAAGCATCGATTTTATCTCTACAATGAGCGCTCTCATCTCTGTTCATCTCCTCCTTGATATACACATATATAGTTCCAGCTACACTTATACTGCTTCACTCTCAGGTTAATTGTCAGTGCCTCAGAGATTCCTTCTTTAAATTACTAGCTAAGTAACTCTCCTCTCCCTGTTGTGTTGAATAGGACCTACAGACAACACATGTAATATTTCACGATATCCCTACTCATCTGTTTTTTCTTTTCTTTTCTCCTGTTATCCTCTCTGGACTAATTGCAGAAAAGTCAACTGTAGAGTTATAAAGCAAGTTTCTCTTAACTATTACATTAGAATTGTAAATCCACAGAAATTCCATATACACAGTAACCTAATCTACTCTCAGATCGCCTGTGACCAAAGTTTTTTAATCAAATTAAATAACTATCTTTAAATTTAAAAATATTTGAAAAATAAATGACTTTGATTCCTCCTGGGGGAAATTTTATTTAGTAATCACCAGAAACAAAATGTGTGGGAAAACTGCGTTTGTGTCTTTACTTAAGTATGCAGCTACCACACTCCTGAGTTCAAAGTTTTAGTCTCTTTCTATAGAATCAGGCATAGAATTGTCTGTGGACCCCTGTTATTAGACCAGATAACCTCATATATTTTATAATCATAAAGAACTCAGGATAAATCTAATCAAGGAAAAACTTCCCTAACACAAGCTTTTCCTTCTCAACAGGTTAACCACTTAGATACATGTAAGGAAAGTATAAGTGATTCCTTTAATTTGCTAATATTCTAAAAGCCTCCAAAAGCAATCTTCATGCCTTGGCCGGAGGTCTCACTGTTTTGTGAATTGTGGCCAGTTCTGGGAAGAGAATTTGCAGCAAGAGGATTAGTCTTTATATAAATACGTTTAACCTACAAACAGTCCATCAGGCTGTGGGTTTTGTGTGGCTTTACATAAAGACTGGTGTTGTTTGATGATATCAAACATTCAAGGAAGATATTTTTAGGGTTTTAGAGCATTTGTATTTTAATACCAAGGTAAATAATACTTAAATTATAATCAATTACATGAAGTTTCCAGGGAGGCAGGAGAGAAAAGAATACAATTGGAGAAAATGGGCTTGGCCTAGGAAGAGATGATTCTTCAATTCTTACTATGGGCTTGGGAGTAAACCATGAGGAATATTTGTAGATTTTGTGACAGTGAGCTAAAGAATTTCCTCAAATTATCTGATCAATCTGTCTAGTAGAAGGTGATTCCTCTTGGGGAAAGTGAGGAAAGTACTGAGAATGATTAAAAATCAAAAGATATGGAGAAGGTCTGAAATATTTGTGAGGCATAGAATTGGATATAATCATCTAGATATAGTACAATGTCCAGGGATATTTGAAAGATGTTTGGAGATTTGTGAACCCTACCAGATTTAATATCCTAATTAGATTCAGTCATGGAAGAAGCAGGTACTTGGATCCCTCCAAGATTGGAATCTTGACCAGCAGATGTGATGAATTTGGAAGGAATATGGAAAGAGGAATATGGAAATTGTTGGTCTTCATAACTATATGTTGAAATTACTTGATTTGATTAATTTGGAGTAAAAATGAAGACAGGTTGGCACACATGTTAGGAGAGTGGGGTCAGTGCACTGGAGTTTCTCCTAGCATTTGGGGTGAGGGAGGAAACTGACTAATAACTTGGAATATCATGGGTTAATTACCTTTAAAAACTATTTGATTTTTATTTCCTAATAAGTAAATTTGGGTACTAATATTTCCCTTATGAGAAGCAGTAGCCAAAGCCTGCTTAGTTTGACCGTGGGAAACAAGATTACTCCTCTTTTCTCATAGACCAGTTCACATTTGCAGGTGAGGTGGTTGTTCACTCCCAGGTAAAAGTTTATGGCTTCATGACTCTTAGGTCTGAAAACTCTAGACAGGATTCAAGTCTCATGGCTTTCTTCTCTTTCCTTCGATTTGTCTGCTTAGAGTAAACAGTGTCTCTGAGAGAGAATACTAGCAGCTGAGTTCTTGGCAATGTGTCCCCAGGTGAGTGGGGGCTTGCTCTTTCTCCTGGTATGGTAACTCTGTTTCCGGTGGATAGAAGGTGTCACCAGTTGGACTGAGTGCTCTAAGTGTATCCTGGTGGAAGTGAAGGCTCTGAGCACAAGTCCTGTCGTCTGGCATCTCTGTGAGGATTGTGGAGTAGGGCAAGAGCTAATACAGCAACCGTCTCTTTTCCAACATTTACACCGAGGTGCTCCAGACTCCATGAAGGCTGTGATGGTAAAGAGGGCACATGAGAGGTTGCATTTCTCTCCCCTCAGCCATGTGCTTGACGGGGGTGTGACTCACTCCATAAGCGAGTCTGTGGTGCAGTGAGCTCTGTCATGTGATGGGCACAAGTGGAGGGATGAGCAAGAACAGAAGTTCAACGTCTGGCAGGGGAGGAGGTGTGTGGACGGGTGAGTTCAATACGTCCAGGGTCAGAGGTGCTGGCTAGAGGGCTGTACAGGGCTGAGGAGGCAGGAGAAATAGAAGAAGCCTTTCAGCAGGACTGGCCCAGAGGGGAGGGTGGGGCCAATTTTCTTTTCTTTTTCTTTGTTTCTCCAATTTTTAATCTGTTTTCTCAGAATACAATTGACTATTTTGAAAACTCTAAGAAGTCAAAACAAAATACTTCCATTCATTCTTGTTCCAAACCAGCCATTTTCCCCCTGTTTAGGTAACCTTTGTTCAGAAACTGGAATCACTTTACAGAAAGCATTTTTTCCTTAATTGGTGCATTGAGTAGGATATAGTAGGTAGAGGAACACTTAGAAATCTGTGGCCATATGTGAAACCCTAGAGAGGTCTGAACCATCGAGAGTCTCCGATTAGTCTCTGAGCAGGGAAGACAGGAGGATGCTACAGGAGAGACAATGATAGTCAAAGCGGTGAGGTCCCAGGAAACCAGGAGGGAAAGAGGGACCTCAACCCACAGGAAAGGTCAGTTGGGGATCATCTTACAGTTTGACAGCCCCGGGACGGCTGGCTTGTGAAATTGAGCCCGTCTGTCCTCATATCGGGTGATGAATGCATGCTCTGTGTTGAGGTTAGGTAGGCAGCAACTGCGGACCCCAAGTTGTATACACAGTCTGTTCACTCACACAAAATGGTGGACATTGCATCAAGGCTCTCTGACTTTTTAATGACTAATACACCTGTAGCTTTTATTTATTGGGTTTTGTTATGTTCAAACATGTCATGTCAGCTCATTTAATCACTCAACTCTCTTGAGAGGTTATTAACGTATTTCCCACATGAGAACAGTGAGGTTTTTATTGGGGAATACTTTGCCTGTAGTCACTGCTGATAAGTGGCAGAACATGTATATTGCCTGTCTTGTGCTAAGTCCGTAGATTTAACTGAAAGTAGTGGGGAGCAGGGATATTTATGAATTCCCAAGTACACATTTTTTAATTGCCAGTCAGCTCAGAATTAACATTCTTTTGTGGACTGTGCAGGTTATTTCACACCACCCCTCATGTGATACTCCTTTACCATGAATGTCACTCTGTATTCAGAGTGTGCCCATCTCTGTGATGCACCTGAAAGGCATACGCCAAGTCAGCCCAGAGGAACATTGAACTTGACGTCAAACAGTTTTGGGCTTTTGATACACACAACTGCCTTTTCTCAGTACTGTCACCCTCGACCATCACCTCTGGACATTTGGGGAAATGGGGCAGCCTGAACCAGAATGTCCTGCATGTTTTTAGGAATCAGTGACTTTCAAGACATGTGACTGTGAACTTCATCCAGAACTGGGGTAATGTCAATTGCAGGTTTCTTTGAGTGAAATGTCTCTGGAATCTTGTTGAAGTCAATGTAGAAAAATCCCTCCAACAGTGTCACAATTCTGTGAACGTATCAATCTTATTAATCTAACTTTCTGCATATTCCTTGGCCTTAGAGGAAATGATGGCTCTGTTGTTACTGGTGCTAAACGTCAACGCAGCACCCATTGTTTCAGTCCCTCCCTTTCGGTGCTTTTCCTCATCTTTATCTCGCCAACATCCCACCCATTTTATTTTTCGTTTGTTTTACCCTTAAAGATATGTTCTAATTGTCAATATCCTATAATATGTTTCCAATTTCTTATATATTGCTCCATTTCATACCTTTTCTCTGTGTTAAAGATCAATATTTTAAACATGTTCACAGACAGTAGATTCAGGAAGAACCCATTTATCTGAAGGTCAATAGTAAGTTTATGGGGATGAACCCTGCTGTCCACATTAGAGACATGATCTTAGGGTAAGAGGAATTCAGCACAACCACCTGACTGAAAATGGACTTAAACGCTGGCCCAGCAGAGGTTTTTGAATAGTTTGCATTTCGAACCATTTTTCCCCCCCAAAAAACTGTACCTTGAGTTTCAAAAGGGTAGTTGCTTAAATGTAGCTCATGTATATAGTGTTTGAAAAATAAAGAAGACCTAAAACTTAATCAGAAAACGATGGCAGTGAGAGGCTACAAAATAGAAAAATCTATGTGAATTCAGCAAAGTGAGACTCTATGTGAATATAAGTAACATGGTGGGGGAGGGTAGTTAGTGGAGACCATCACTGAGGGAGCAGCCTAGAATTCATGTGTAGAGAAGTATAGAAATGAATTTTATGTGAGCAAACTTTTAACAGTCTTTCCTTTCCTTATCAATATCAGGGACTTCACACTGGAGAAGAGCCCACTGAATGTAACAAATATGAGGAGATTTCACATAGAACTCAACTATCACGCCACATGAGTGACCTCTCACAGGACAGAAACCCTATGCTTGCAATCAATTTGGAAGAGCCTTCAGCCTTTATTCATCATTGAATTAACATAAGATAATTTAGACTGGAGTGAAACCATGCAGGTCTCATCAATGTGGGAAGGCTTGTAGACAATGCTGTAACCTTAGATGACATGAGAAAACTCACCCTGAAGTGAACCCCTATATATGTTATAAATATGGAAGATAGTTTAGCTGAAGCCTCACATTTAAATACACCAGAAACTCACACTGGAGAGAACGCTTAATGTGATAAATGTGGGACACACTTCAGCAGAGCCTTAACTTTTATTCACACTGATGAACTCACAAGGTGAGAAGCCCTCTGTCTCAAAACACTGTAAAATCTGGTGCTTCAATTATTCTATTCCTTTTATATTTTCACTTAATGTGACCCCCCATGACTTAAAATTGAATTACAAATAAATTTAATTTGTTCACAAGATTCCTATTCCTGGAGAATATTTGGACCCGGCCATGAAAATTCCAAGAATTCAGTCAGGCAGGGGTTTATTCCTGTAACAGAATTTTTTAGCCAAAATGTTTTTTCCTCCACCAAGAACGGATATATATGTCAGGACCAAGAAGGAGGAAGATCATTCCAGAAACACAACATTGTAAAACAACTATACCCCCAATAAATAAAATAAGGTAAGATAAAAGAAAATCATTGCAGATATGGAGAGTTCCATTTTCAGATTTGGAGAGGGTAGGGCCTGCCTGATAAGGTCTGGCTCCTCTTCAGATAAATTGCTTTTACTTTGTTGGCCTGAAAACATTCATTATAACCCTAAAGTCCACGGATGTCTAATGGGTGAAAGCATGGTATTGTAGGGGTCTATAAAGCATGGGATGTTGCCTGCAACATTTGTGTGTCTGTGCTCCTGTCTGTGTACATGCACACGCACACACACAAACATGCAAGCAAGGGAGAGAGCATAGAGCATCCATCTGGTCCTAAAGAGAAAATGTGAGTCTGGAATCAATGGTATAAATGTGTCATCAGGAGAGAGACCATCTAAGTTACCTTATTCATTAATTTATCAAATTCTCAATTATTAACAAATATTTACTGAAAGCTTCCAGGATTTCAGAACTTGGCTTGTTATGAGGACTAAATTGTAAATAATACAATGTTCCTATCTTCATAGAACTCTACATTCTAATGCAGTCAATTCAAATACACTACAATATAAAATTTCTGATATTAAAAATCAAATATACATAAGGGTTTACAAATTGTGCAACTAAAAAATGTTTGCTCCTAATTTACAAAGAAAGGTTACCACTTTATAAAATAAAATTGAGATTTATAACAGTGTCATTATAGAACTTTGGAAGGCCAAAAATTGTCAAAAAGACTGGGTTTTTAAAAATTATTTTACAAAATTCTGAACCTTTGAAAAGCTATTCTGCAAGATTTGGGAAGAATAAAGATAGATTTCCATTTCTAACAGCCAAGATAATTGTTCAAAATATTATGAAATAACTATTTTAAATTAACTGTTCAATTACAAAATACACTTTTGAAAATCAATAATGGTTTTTATGAGAATACAAAAACTGCTGCACATGCCCACTAAAATTCCATTTAGCATCCATTTTAATCGAGATTCAATGGGGCACCATTTTATTTATTCATTTATCTTCTTCCAGTTTTACTGAGGTATAACTGACAGAGCACAGTGTGACTTTACAGTGTATAATGATTTGACTTACATATGTTATGAAATGATTATCACACTAAATTTAGGGAACATTCATCATCTCATATAGCCACAAAATTAGAGAAATAGAAAAATGTGTTTTTCTTGTGATGGGAAACCTAATAATTAATTCTCTGAACCACTTTTATGTATAGGAGACACAAGTGTTAATTATCTTTATCGTGTGCTACCTTGCATCCCTGTTACCTCTTAGGAGTGGATGCTTGCAGTTTGACCCACCTTCATCCAGTCCCACCCCTTCCCCCGCCCTGCCTCTGTGGACCACAAATCGGACTGTTATTGGATGAGTTTGTTTGCTTGTTGGTTGACTGTTGAAATATAACTGATCTACAACACTATGTTACTTCTTGTTACACAACAGAGTAATTTGGAATTTCTATACATTTCAAAATGAGCACCGCGTCCTCTGTTTGGGTAGGGGTCAGGGCACCGGCGCGTCTGAGGCCCTGGGTCCCGCCGCCAAGCTCAGGGACATGCCCCTGTCTGCGGAGGATGAGGCAGCCTCCAGGTGACAGAGGATATGCTGGGATCGCGCCCCTTCTCTCTGTCCTCCGACCCCAAGTTCCCGTGGCGACGGCAGAGACACCGGGCTGGTCTGTGCGCCGAGGGAGAGAAGTCGGTGCTGTTTCTGCCCCACGGGGCTGAGCCCGGCCGGCGGGAAGCCCTATTCCGGGCCGAGGAGCCGCTGTACCGCCCGTGGTGCTCCCATGACTGCCGAGTCCCCTGAGCGCGGAGGAGCGGGACCATCTCCTGGGCCTGTAGGCCGCCACGCTCCTCTCCTCGCCGCCTCCAGGGCTCCCGCCACGCATCCAGCACCTGCAACGTCAGCGACGGGGGCAGGAGCTCGTGCAGGGATGGGGCCAGCAGCGACTGCCGCCCCAGCCCGGAGCCCTGCCGTGTGCTCCGCCCGCCCCGCGGTCGCTCCTTCCCGGACCTGCCGGCCGAGCTGCAGGGGGATCCGAGGAGACACTGACGCCAGAGGCGCCGTCGAGGTTCTCCTAGCCGGTCCGGCGACACCGGGCGGCTTCCACTTCTGGCTCCACGGGCTTCGCGGTCTGTAGCCTAAGGGCCGAGGGACGCAGCGCCTGGCCGCTTCGCTGGCTGCAGGCTGCGGGCAGGGCCGGCACTGGAACAACAACACGGGGGTCAACTACGCACTGCACCCCGCGTGCTACTTCTTTGATCCTTGTCTTTGGTGTGAAAGGGCCCAGATTTCCCATCCTGGGCGAAAGAAATGTTCTTTATAAATGTTTTGTAGAAGGTGCTCTGTCCCCTGCCAGAATAAGACGTTTGGTGACTTGAACTGTCAGAGTCATCCGCTGGTGTTGGCCGTGAGGCTGAAGAACAGGTCACGGCCCCAACCCCATTTGGGCGCAGAGATCCCACAACAGCTGCCAGACTCCGCTGGCCATTAGCCCTCAGAGAAGCTGGACTCTTAGCGGCTGGACTCCAAGCCAGGGGTGGGGCTGGAAAGGCGGCTTTCTGTCCCTCTGGGAGCCACAGAAGTTAGTAGTGAATTGAAGGATGAGGATCTGTGCCCCGTAAATAACTATTGCTGGGAACTCTTTGGCCTCCTGCGTGCGGTCCGAAGGGAGCACAGGGTCAGGACAGTCTCACTCACTGCTGGTGGCTGGGGACGCCAACAGGAGGGGACCATACATGAGCAGAGGGGGGCACCCTGGGGGAGGAGTAAATCCCCTCCCATCTTGGGCAGATTTCGGTAACTTGTTTTTTGTTTTGATTGTAGTTTTCATATTTTCTGGCGGAGGGCTAGTACAATCAATTCGTTTTGGAATGCTGGTCTCTAAGGAGGGATGTTTGCACTGTAACTCGAGAGAACAGGCCTTTGCATCCTACATCCCATTGGCCAAATTCCACACCCAGCTTGTGCTGGTAGGAACTGCAAGCTAAGAGTGGTTTTTATATTTTTAAATGGCTGAAAATAATTCATAAAAAGATTATTTGCAACACAAGAAAATTATATAGCATTCAAATTTCCTGTCTATAAATAATGTTTTATTGAAACACAGTTATACTCCTTTATTTACATTTTACTGTAGCTGCTTTTTGGCTACAATGACTGAGCTGAGTAGAAACAGCAGACATCATATGGCGAACCTAAAATATTTACTCTCTGGTCCTTTACACAAGTTTGCCAACCCCTGCTCCAGAATAGTGGGAAAAAATGTTTTTGAAACTCATGCTGGGATTTATACTTTTCAAACAGTTAAACATTTAGTGAATTTTGTCCCTGGAAACAAACTTTAAGTAGAAGTAACTATGTTACATTACTCTCAGTAATCTCAGAATAAACACTAATTCACAGTTATTCCTGCACTGAGGAAGGGAATCCACCTGCAGATATTTTTATTTTCATCTCAGAAATAATCACAAATTAGTGTAACTAAAACCTAGCACCCATACAAATTAACATAAACTGCTACATATTTCTGAGCCTCAAAATAGGACATTGTAAGCCATAAAAGTATTTACTTTAAATTTTGGTTTGGCGACATCTCTTGACTGTGGCAGTGTTTACCAAAGTTAATTGATCACGAAGAATTTCATCAAGAATCATTTTCTAATAGAAAACTATCAAGAGTTAATGCACCATAATTCACACTAGAGTAAAATAAACCAGAAAACAATCACATTGATGAAGCAATGAATATGTAATTTACAAAAGAATATAAAAATATATAACAACAAAAAATCACTTATTACCTTACTTTCTGTTATTAAATATAAAAACATATTCTGCAACTTCCAGGTATTCTTGCATCTGGTAAGCCATTTCTTTCTTAAAAGGGCATTATTGCATAATGAAACATATAGGTAAATGCACTTTTAGATTTTTATTTTGTATTTAGGAATACATTTAACTTCAAATTTACCACGAGTGTATATAATCACATTGGGACTATATACACTACAGAACACACTGGGAAATTCTGGATTTTATGATAATAATGTGTTATTTTGGATTGCTTTGGGTTATCAAAAAAATTAGAAAGAAATTAAGAGCCCAATATAAAGAGCAAGATAGCAATTCTCTTGTCTGTTATCCTTTAAAATGGTAACCGGTTGAATTTTGAATAAAATGGATAATGAAAGGAATTTTAAGAGGCACATGCAGCAGAATTTTTATCCTTATAAAAATCGTTACTGATTTTCAAACATGTAGTTTTGAATTCTAACAATTTTAAATTTTTATTTTTATTTTGGAATATAGAGAAGAGCAAACCTGGATCTTAAGACAGGAAATCTAGCTTTGCTCTCCCCAATTCATGAAGACAAGCTTTTCCAAAATTGAGAAATTTGTAAACTATTTTTACTAACCAGTCTTTCTAAAAATATATAACTTTTCAAATTTCCAGAATTGAGACTGTTTTAAATGTCAATTTTATTTTATGAAGTGCCAACTTTTTATTGTAGACTAGTAGTGATATTTTGTAACTATACAATGTATGAACATGTTTTTTTTTTAATGTCAGAAATTTTGTTTTGCAATTTATTCTTATTACCTGCGTTAGAATATAGAGTTCTATGAAGAGAAAGGCGTTCTGCTATTTATGTTTAATCATCATAACAATCCAGGTTCTGAAATATTGGAAGTTCTCATTAAATATTTAATAATTGAAAAGTTTATAAATGAATGAACAGGGTGATTTATCTTATTTTTCTCCTGCATGAATCCTTTATGCTAATAATTCCTAAATGGCATTTTCCCTTTATGATCAGATAGTTGTTACACTGTCCCTCCCTTGAATGGGTGTCTGTGTGTGCACTCAGATGCATGTACACACAGTAATGTTGCAGGTAACATCATGGGTTTTTAAAAAAATGTTTTTAAGATTTTTTTTTTGATGTGGACCATTTAAAAAGTTTCATTGAATTTGTTACAATATTGTTACTGTTTTCTGTTTTGGTTTTTTGCCTGCGAGCCATGTGAGATCTTAGCTCCCCGACCAGGGATTGAACCCGCACTCCCTGCATTGGAAGGTGAAGTCCTAACCTCTGGAATGCTAGAAAAGTCCCCATGATGGGCTTTATAGGCCCTAGAATACCATTTCTCAACCCATTAGACTTCAATGGACCTCAGGGCTATAACGAATGTTTTGGCCAACAAAGAAAAAGAAATTGAACTGAAAAAGGGCCAGAACTCATCATGCAGCCTGTACGCTCTCCCTAGCTAGCCTTCTTGAAGGTTTAATTGACAAAATAGACATTGTCTCTATGGTGAACTTTCTCTTTTTTTAGTACCATTTTTCTACATCAAAGAGTAAAGCTTTAAAGGTAGACTTACCAATGGCTCTCTGAGGGACCTTCATTGTGTTTACGTGATTTAGTATATGCACCCCTCAATGTTCTAATACATTCTTTAAGTAGAACTCTTTTTATGTCTGCAAAGATCTTTCACCTTCTCAGTCTTGAAGATATCTATCTGTTCTTCTTGGACAAAACAAAGAAACCCTTGGCTACAAAATGCTAAGTAAGTATTAAACCACCGTCTGACTCTGAATTCTTGAGTTCTTCCTGTCCATGTACCCACAATTATTCACCTTTCTTTAAATATAATTAATGTATAATTTTTTAAGTCATACGGGAAATAGTAAATGCAAGTTAAGTAATAGAATTAATTGAAGCAGCTGAGGTTAATCACAAAGTATGTGTGTATTTATCCTTGAAGCCATTCATCCTGAATGTGTATACACATATTTGGACACTAATGTAAGAGTTAACACACATCATACGATGCTTTACCTTTTCAGTTAACATTCATCGTTGTTTCCTGACTGATCCCAGTCTTTGTAATTATGATTATAATTTTATAAAGACAGAAAGTGTCTAACTGATCAACAGTGACAGAGTATTAACAGAAAATGGGCCCATTATTACTTATCACAATATTTCATGATTTTGAATGACACATACCCACTCAGTAGCGCTTATGTATTTGCAAATCCTGATCTACTGAAGCAAGTTTGCCTTACTTGATACTGAATATTGCTTTCAGCACTTCACTTGATACTGAATATTGCTTTCAGCACTTCTCAAACCCCTTCACCATCTACATCTTTATATTGTATATTTAATAATAAGACAATTGCTGAAGGACTTATTGATTGGCTCAATTGCATGCTAACACATTCTTTGTAGACTATTTTCCCAGTATGAGTTTTCTGATGTGAATAGCAAGTGAAAGATTTTCCACATTGTCTATAGAATTGGCATCTCCTCAGTGTGAGCACTTTCCTGTTCAGTCAGGAATAAGGAATCACTGAAGAATGTTCTTCCTTCATTACACTGAGACTATTTTTTCAGTGTGAACCCTCTCACGTCTAATGACTCCATGACTAATGGAACTCTAGCATTCATTTCATCGGATTTCTTCTACAGCAGTGATTATATGGTTTACCTCTAGAGGGCTCTCCTCGTAGTAAACCTTGGGATGTCTTCTCTACTGTGTCAGGGATGCAGCCCACTCTGAGTTCTCTGTGTATTCTGAGGCTGCAGCTCCAACTGAAGGCTCTTCCACCATGATTACAGGGCCAGGGTTTCTCTCCACATGACTTTCCTGGTGGTTTAAAAGGGATAATTTCTGGCTAAAGGCTCAATATCCTTGATTACAGACACAGGGTTTCTACTCAGTATGAATTCGCTGGTGTTTATAAAAGTGGGAGCTCTGGGTAAAGGCTGCACCACCTGGATTCCAGACATAGGGTGTCTCTCCTGTGAGTTTTCTAGGGCGTATAAGCGTGAGAGCTGCGTTTAAATGCTTTTCCATATTCATTGCATTTGTAGGGTTTCTCATCAGTGTGAATTCTCCCCCATGACTAAGGTTATGGCTTTGACTAAGTGTTTTCTCACATAAATGATACTAATTGTGGTTTCTCTCCTGTGTGAATGTGCTCATGATATTAAAGGGTTGAATGGCCACTGTAAGCTCTTCCACAGTCATTCCAAACATAGGGCTTCTCTCCCGTGTGAGTTTATTGGTGTGAATAAAAGTCAGCTCTCTGGCTGCATTACCTTTATAAGGTTCGTCTTCTCCAGTGTGAGCTGTTGGTGTATAAATGCGAGGCTTCAGCTGAAGTATTTCCCACGTTCAGGACATTTGCAAGAGTCACTCCAGGGTGCACTCTCTCATGTTGTCTAAGGTTGGAGGGTGACTAAAAACCTTCCACATTCTGAGATCTGCATGGTTTCCCTCTAGTATAATTTGCTTATGTTAATTCAGTGATGAATAACGGCTGAAGTCTCTCCCATTCGGGCTCAAAGTGTAACACACGTGGAGTTAAGGTTGTTGTATGTGACATGTCCTCGTATTCATTGCATTCAGTGGGCTCTTCTCCAGCATGAAATCCCTGCTATTGACAAGGAAAGAGAGGTTGTTAAAAATTACTCACATAATAATCATTCAGTCATTTCTCTTCATGTGACTTCTAGGCGGCTTCCTCAGTGATGGCCTTCATTGAAAATCTCCCCATGTTATTTACATTCACAGGTCATGTTACTTTGCTGAATTCACACAGATTTTCTATCTGGTAAAGCCTCACTGGTCATAGCTTTCTGATTAAGTTTTAGGTCTTCTTTATGTTTCAAACACTATATCCATGAGCTATGTTTAATCAATTACCTTTTCATTGAAGCCCAGGTTAGTGTTTGACATGTAATGTCAAAAGACATGGGTCCTCAGATTGTTCCATCCTCCATTAAATTGATAGAAAATCTCCTGGCCACATGTCCAAGGACATGGAGGGCAGAGCTAGGGTTGAGGCTCTGATGTTGCTGATTTCCACATGGGGAGGAACCAAGTGACTGAGGGCAAGGGCATCCAAGGTGGCGGGGGGCGCAACAGGGAAGGTGGGGTGCTAAAGGCCTGGAATGGGTGTTGGAGAACAAATGATGGTGCCTTTCACCAAGAATTATTAAATGAGATCTTTGCAAGAGGTGTCCTTGCTGTGGAGACAGGACTCTCCAGAAGACCGTGGTAAGGGTTATCTGGGAATTAGTGTTAATCCTAGGAACTGAATATTAATAAAATAATAACTGAACAGTAACTCGAATCAAAGTATAACACCCCATAATTTGCATTGTTTTCTGCAAAATGCGGATATTACATCCTCTCCACATGCCGAGTAGCCAATGCAGCCTTGTTCTTGACCATGGGAAGGAAAAGCGTTCCTTCTGTCTGCGCATGTCTGTGGGTAGGGTGGCAGGAGTCACTCCCAGGTGAGTGGTTGGGGATTGATGCCTGATGAATCTAACAATACTTTGAAAGGCTGGGTTCTCATGGCTGCTTTCTCTTTCCTCAGGTTTATCTGCTTGACTTTCAGATTGTCCCTGCATAAGGAGGCAGAGGAGGTCAGGTAGTGCCAGAGTTCCTGATAATGAAACAACAGGTGAGAAAAAAAGCTTACTTTGATTCCTGTATTGATCCATCTTTTGCCAAATGGTTAGGTTTGTACTTTGGGTCTGGATTTTCTAAGTGCACCCAGGAAATATTAACGCCAGTTATGTTCACCATCCTTTTAGGGATAGGGCAGGTCAGGGACCAATGTAGAAACACTCTCTTTCCCAACATTTACTTTCACTTGTTCCAGCCTCCATTAAGGCTGTGACCTCACAGAAGACGGGAGAGGTTTTTTCCTTCTCTTTTTTGAAAGGTCATCCCTTGAGCTCAGTGGCCTCCTTCATCATGTTACTGGCTGCAGTGGACCTAGGAATGCGGTGAACACAGGGTATAGAGAATAACTCAGAACAGAAATCTCTAGGCCAGTGGGGAGCAGACGTTTCATCAGTTGAGTCCTGTGTTATAAGTGCTGGGGTGATTTGGGGTTTGGTGAGAGACAGCAATAAAGAATCATTTATTTTTCCTAATTTTAAAAAAGATTAACCTTTTACAGGCTACTCATAAACATTTTGATAGCTTCAAAAAGATAAAGGTAAGTTCCTTAGCAAAATTATTCACATAACTCTGTTCCTTTGTGTTCTTAACCTTCAATCAAATTAGAAAGTTGAATGCAATGTCTACAGATTCTTATTTTCTTAATTATTACTGTGTATGGAGGAGAAAGGGCATAGTACACAGAACAAAGTGTAGAGCACTGGACAGCAAATGACAGTCCAGGGAGCTCCAAGACCTCACTCCCACACAGTGACATCAGTAAAACAACCAGGATCTGCTTGAATGAGCTGGGATTCTAGCCCAGGGAACACCAGAAGTGGGAACAATGGGCTTTCTGATACCACCATGGCCAGCCCTGGTAAGTGTTCTTATTAGACCTGGAGATGTGTGTGTGTGTGTGTGTGTGTGTGCTTGTGTGTGTGCGTGTGTGTGTGTGTTTCTTCTTCCTGACACCCCTGGACTTGCCGAATGTGCGTCACTGTTTCATGAAAGCTATGCTCATGTGGTGCTAAAGTTATAAGGCCCTCTCAGTCTTGTATCTTCCTGCGTTGGATACATAAAATTTCTCTCATAGGTCCAGATGCAAATGTTCAGTTGTCTCCTTGGCTCCTACATGCAATGACATGGGGTTGTCTTCCTTGGGAAAGCAGCTCTAGGCTCATGGCGAGAAGAGCTGCACAGGTGTAGGGTGGGCAGAGATAATTGGAGCAACCAAGTGAATTGCTAAGGTCTCCTGATAAGGAGGTAAGAGGCTGGGCACTAAGGGAACGCAAGTCTTCAGAGTCAGGGTCCTGACTGCAGAATTCTCCACATTAGCGTGAGGAGCGCATCTCCTTCGCGGTAGCCTCCTGCCCAAATCTTCCCAGCCCCGTCCGCTGCTGGGGGCTGGTAGCTCCTAGGCGGACGGCCCGAGACGAACTCGAGCGTTTGGGCGGTCGGAGCTGATCCCTCGCCGTCCAGCGATCAGAATCCATCCCGCTGACGTTCGAGCCCGTTGTCGGGAGCCACCTGGCGGCCGCTTTTATATTGTCCCTTTCCTCCTGAGCTTTGGCGACCTTCGCGAGGGATGTGACTCGACCCCCAGGCGCGGGCCAGATTTCCGGGAGGCCGGCGACGCTGGCGGCGACCATCCCGGTGGTGCGGAGTGATGGGCGCCTCCTGCTGTCACCAGAGATTGAATGTGGAGAGAAGTGTGTTGTGGGGCCAGCGCTGAGCTCCCTCGCAGGTTTTTGGGGAGGTCTGTGCCGGTCGACCAGCAGTCTCTGGTGCCCCTTGGCCCGCAGAGACCTCATGTCCTGTTACTCGCGACCAGGAGAGGATGTCCGTGACCAGCGTCGTACACCATGTGTCACGATCCGTCGGTGCCTCCTCGCCGGCTTGGCGGCCCGTGTCCATCCTGGTGCAGTCCTGGCGGTGGGGCTGCTCAACGGGGTCCACTTCAGTTTCTCCGGGCTCCACTTGAGGCGGTCACGGGGGCGGATCTTGCCCTGAGGCAGGGGCACAGGATGCGTGTCAACAGACAGGAGCCACCCGGCAGATTGAACCGACATCTATGCGGGGAGCTCTCGTCCCAACCTTGGTGGTCTCGTCAGCGTGGCGCTCGCGTTAAGAAACTGTTCAGGTCCCCTCACCGCGGACTTTCGAGGGCAAGCGTGTACGGCGCTCCTGGAAGGGCGGCAGTTCCTCCTAGGCTTCGGTGGTCGTAAGTCGTTGTCGTTTCTCTTTGGGAAACGGGGACCGCCCGGGGCATCCGTGATGGTCGGGAGGAGACACGAGCCTGGCCGAGGCCCTGGGTGGGCGCGGTTGTCCGTAGCTTGTCTGAAGAAGCTCTGCAGACTGTGAACGGCCTACAGACGTGCGGGCGCAGGGGAGGACACCCCAGGGCAAGAAAGGGGACCGATGGTGGCCTGAGTCGAGGCCGGCTGTCAGGGGCGTGGCGTTGCGCCCTCGCCCGTGTGCAATCTGGATACTTCCTGTTGAGGTTCACACCAGTTGCAAATCACTTGGCGTCTGCAGCGGCAAGGTCGACCAGAAGGCCAGATTTCGGTATTGGGGCAAGAAGAAAATTTAATGAATTGAAACTCTTTTTGTCATGAGATTCACTACAATGTGAACATTAGTGAAATAAGAAATCCTAAGATTTACAGTAAATCCACATTACTGTAATAATTACTATGGTTTGCAGTTCTTTTCACAAAATGTTTATCTATGAAATTTAAAATATATTTAGTACATTTTTTTGTGATACAAGTCTGCTAATGAGAAAAATGGAATTGTTTTGCAAGGGGGATGCCATTTAGCTTATTACAGATTCCTATCATCAAAATTTCAGTTGTTAATGCTGACTTATAAGGAGATTTTGCCTTGTTTATACATTTCATATTTGAAAATTCTTTTCACACAGATATGTACTACCAAATACTGAAGTTCATGAGCATGTGATTTTAATTGAGCATATTCATTGCTTGGAAGGAATTTATAAAATTCTGTTTGATTCTTCTATTGATATTTGCCTTTTAGTATGTCATTATATTGTACATTAGTCAATTTCAATTCTGTTTGCAGTTAATTTTAAAAACATTGATTCAAGTTTCTCTACCCACAGAGTATCTGATTGATTGAAGATGATGAAGGAGGGTTTTGGGATGCAGAATTTTCTAAATCCACCTGGAAGCCTGGGAACCTCTCCCTCCAGCCACAAGGCCCTGCCCCACACCCTGCAGAAACCAATCTGGAAAACCAGACTCCAACCTCTGCAGCAATAGGCCCAAAGGGTCAGGATTTGGTCAGTGACTCACAGCTTCGTCATTTTCAGTCCTTTCCATGTAGAACCAAATGCGGGGAAAGCCAAATATGTTCCCTTAAGTAATCACTTAGGACGCCCCTCTTCCTATCAACTTGTCTCCAGCCTCCTCACATCACAAGCTCTGGGGAGCACATGCCTTCCTTTTTTGGCCACCAGGAAGTGTCCCCACTCTTATGTGCCCTGAGCCTCAGCCTGATGTGAGTGGTGGTGGCTGACTCCCGTGCTCTATAGACAAGTTCTCAGTAAATAGTGCTTGTTCTCATTTTGTGTGTGTGGCGGGGTGTCTTTTTCCATTTCTACAGAGCTTAGGATGGCAGGAAGCAAATAAAACTCATGATAATATTCCCCATGTTATTTTAAAAATCACATTTATTAATCACCATTTTTTAAGTTGAGACATAATTCACATACCATAAAATTCACCCTTTGAAAAGTGTAGAATTTAGTGATTGATAATCTATTCACAAAGTTGTGCAACCATCGGCACTAATACCAGAATATTTAATCACCTCAAAAAGAAACCCCATCCCCATTAGTCTCTTCTATTCCACCTATGCTCAGGCCGTGGCCACCACAAATCTGCTTTCTGTCTCCACAGATATGTCTATTCTCAATATTTCATGTGACTGGAATCATACAATATGTGCCCTTTATGTCTGGCTTCTTATACTGAATATCATGCTTTTGAGGCTCATGCTTTAGAATGTATCAGTAATGTACTCCTTCGTTTGGCCTAAGAATTTTTCTTTTTAAGCCATTAGGTTTTACGTACATTCACATGCCACCAGGGTTTTTGGAGGGTTTTTTTAAATTGTAAAACATACATTTTCAATTTTAACCATTTAAAGTCTACAGTTGACTAACATTGAGTACTGCTTCCCTGCCTGGCCCCAACTTACCCCACTCGCCTGGAGCTGCCAGTAGGCCCAGAGGACACAAGCCCAGCCATGCTGCCCTTCCTTGGAATCCCCAACATCATCCATCATGACCATGACCCCACTATTAGTGTCCCTCATTGTAGCAAAAAGAACTCCGGACACTGAGAGACTCTAGTGAAGAGGGCAGCTGCCACCAGGCAAGTTCTTGTGCTTGGGACAAGCAAGCAGTGCCCTGGGACCTGCAGTCACCCTGGGGTCACATGAGGTACAGTGCTGGTCTCCTGAGGGCATATTCTGCTGAGGTCCCTGCCAGGCCCCTATGGAGGAGAACCAGTGAACACTTAGGGACATCTCTTGTCATTCTTTTCTTCTTTCCTTTCTTCCTTTCTTTCTCTTTTTCTCTTTCTACCCGGAAGAGGTAAAGCTTGACAAGAAAAAAATAAATGACTTTCTAGACGGTCCATATTTCAGGGCTGCCCCATGTACCTGTCCTTATTTTCTCAATAAAAACACTCTAAGGAACTAAGATGTGCTACGTGTTCCAAGCACGCTCACCTGTGTGCCTGCCCCGCACAGTCCTCCATCTTCCCTTCCCTCTTCCAACACTTCACCACCCTGTGGGGGTTTATTCAAGGGCAAAGATTGCTGTGAGTTCCAGCATGGTGTCTACCTCACCGCCTTCATGACTGTCTTGCTGACTCAGTAGCCTGTGTTCTGTTTGCTCGGGAACCCTCGTCTGTCCTCTGCTCAGGGACACTGCTCATCGTTAGCAACACCCACCTGTATTCCTCACTGTTCAGGCCCTGGGAAATCGGCTGTCCTGACCTGGGACTGCTTTAAATATAAGAAAATGCTACCTGCCACCGCTGGTGTCAGAAGGCTGTGTGTGTGGTCCAAGGCTCTCGGAGGTGTTTTGCATCCTCCCAGAATCTCCTCTCACCTCCCTAAGAAACTCTACTACCAGGACCCCTCCAACCAACACCCTCCATTAGGCGCTGAGCTGTCAATATTTCCAGCCCAGAAAGACCACAGCCTGTGCTTTGCAACAGAGAAAACCCTCCCCTCTACTTCCAGTCCATCCAAGTGCCCCCACCGTTCCTCAGCTCGTGCAGCCCACAGACGGTTTCTAAGACTGTACAGCAGGTGAAGTCGCATAGGTGTCAGGTCCTGAGTCTCTTCCAGCTACCATGGTCCACCCAAACCTACATGACGAGTCCACAGTTCTCTGGGAGTGCAAGGGCCCCTCCCATGTGCCTCTTCTGGCACTGTTGCTGTATCTCCTTCCTCCTTAAATCAGGACAAGAAGCTTGGTTTCTCTGGGCCTGTGAGTGGGGAAGGGTAGGAGGAGATGTGAGGCCTAGAGAGTCCAGTCTATTCTGCATCCTTTGGACCCATGACTCTGGTGGGTGGAAGCAGAGGGGGTAATGGGACAGCGAGGCTCTTGCCCTGCTTAGTGGCTCAGGATTTAGGGCACATTCAAGTGGAGGCTGAACCTAGTGGAGAATGTTTGTCAACAAGCAATTTCTGCATGTGTAGGAACTGAACCAGTTCACCAAACTCTCTCAAAACTAATCAACACTCTTACTTCTGGCAACAGGGGAAGGGCAGACGATGTTCCAGGAAACTCCTCCCTACCCTCCTGGGAACATTCTGACAGGGTCTTTGAATATGCAACAAATGTCTGCTTTGGTTAAGAAGACATTGGATGATTTGAAGGTACATTCTGGTAATGTAGAAAACGAAAGTACTTCAAAATTAAAATGCTATTTTATGATTAAGAATCTACTGCACTTAGATGCCTGATAAATTGTTTAATGAAGGCATTGGTAAAAATAAAAGCTGAGAGCTAAAGAGTTCTTTTTTTTTTTTGGGGGGGGGTACGCGGGCCTCTCACTGTTGTGGCCTCTCCCGTTGTGGAGCACAGGCTCCGGACGCACAGGCTCAGCGGCCATGGCTCAGGGGTCTAGCCGCTCCACGGCATGTGGGATCTTCCCGGACCGGGGCACGAACCCGTATCCCCTGCATCGGTAGGCGGACTCTCAACCACTGCGCCACCAGGGAAGCCTGTGAGCCACAGAGTTTTAACATTACTTTCTACTTTCATAAATTTTAAATTATAGTCTACAACTGTGGCATGCTTACCTATTTGTCCATCTATCTCTCCTTCTCCCTCTCTCCATAGTTTTAAGGTTTTTGTCACTATTTTGAAGGTGCCAATTCTTCTGCACCACGCACACTTCATTGTGTAGGAGAAGTGGTAATGTTTGTTCACAGGAATGTAAGTGAGGAGATGATGCGCGGTCGGGCAGGGCCACTGCAATGTGGTGAAAGAAGGACAGGCATTGTCCAGGGGGGCTGGCCCCTGGACCCTAGGCTCCTGCTTTTATCCAGACATCTGGGGCGCCTTATTCACTCTTGACCCAGTAAACAGGGTGCCTAGAAAAGCTCTGTGAGCAGCCCTGGCCAGGAGACCTTCACATACTTCTCTCCATTTACATCGTGAGCATGGAGTTCTCTCAAAGATCTTCAAAGTTCTCAGTTCTTCTGATTTCTATAGGCTTTGCTTTTCTTCTTGCCAAGGATGTCACTAAATCAGCATATATATGATTAATATGAACATATATTATTGATATATTAATAAATATTATTATATTAAAATAATATTAGTATATCATATTTAACATTTTATTTACATTATATGTACATATATATATAGTATTATTTTATTATAATAAAATAAATAAATAATATAAATAAGCTATTAATATGAATATATATTGCACCTGTGAGTCAGGATTTGCCTCCAAGGTGCTCAGCTTTGCCCGCTGAGCCAGACTGTTTGCCTGAAAAAATGAAGACTTCAGGGCCAAGTGAAATGTGAGGGGGAGGTGGGCAGAGAAGACCCAACCTGCAGTCACAGTGAAGAATGAGGTGTGTTCTCAAGACCAGCTTGAAGCGCACATTCTTAGTGAGGGGAGTGGATGCAAACACTGTCGCCCGCCCCGTGCGCCCCATCTGGAGTGGAGAGGGGAGGAAGCGTCCTCCAGGTATTTCTTCACCGTCTCCTCCCACCTGACCCCCTCTCCTCCCCAGTCTCTGCTGTGACACTTGTGTTTTGCCACCTGGAGGTGAATTGACCCCTCCCCCACTGTTCTCCTCCATCCTCTCTCTCTTTTCTTTCCCTTCCTTGAGGCTCTCAGGCCTTCTATCAGCCTGGCTGGGGGCCACAGCCAGTCATAAGTACGTTCCCTGCAGCCAGCGAGCTGTCGTTGCCCCATCTTCCTCCTTTCAGAGCTGTTCCATGGGCCTCGCTCCAGGCTGGTCTGTGCTGACGGCGTGATACATGGTGGGACTTCCTGAGTCCCCCGGGGGCTGGAGGCCAAGGTCAGGCACATGGTGGTCCCCACATTGACGTGACAGACCCCAATAAGCCCTGCACTACAGGACTCAGGTGGGCTTCCCTGGGCTGCCACAGCCGAGGAAGCTGGACCCTCCTCACCCCCCTGTCCTCGCTGATTTTAACTTGCACTCTTCGCCATAATAAACCCTGGGTATAACAGATTCAGGGAATTCTGGGAGCTAGAAAAAAGAAGCCGCAGAGGGGGTCCCCGACTCTGCAGTTGGGGTCAGAAGTCGGTGGGGAGGATCCTGGGGCCCTGGAATCTGAAGCGCCCCCCTACCAGGGGAGGGGTAGGAGACCCTGGGTGGTAGGTAAGCTGAGTCCAAGGCCTTCCTGCGTAGGAGACTTTCTAGCCTGGGTATCCTGAAGAGGCCGGCTCCTTCCTCCCCTCTGCCTGCAGGCCTGGTCCCTGCTCTTGAGAGATTCCCTAGGGTGGGGTCCTGGTGCTGGAGGTGCCCCGATGCTGTGGCTTCCTGAGTCTCCAGTGAGGATAATGGGAGTGGGGAAAACCTGTTCACAGAAAGGGAGCTTCTGCCGGAACAGAGCCTGGGTCTGCTGATCCCGACCCCAGGTGCAGTGGGGCAGGAATGTGAGAACTAGAATTTGGCTAGAATGCAATTGTGAGACCCTGAGGGGTGAGGATTAGCTGACCCGGGCAGCTTGACCCTGCCGGCCAGCCCTCCCCAGGTGTGCCTGCGTATAAACACCTCTTCAGGCAGCAAGAGCCCCTGCAGCTGTGCCTGACGCCATATTCTCTGCCCTGTCAGCAGTCTCGGGGCCGGGCTGCTGGGAGGGAGTGAGGGGCCACGGCTCTATGGGTGGCCCAGTGTGAGTGGGTCTCTGCTGGACTTTCTGCAGGAGTTGCCGGGCTGCCACCTGCTAAAGAAGAGGATGTGTCACCCATACCTTCTGCTGGAATTTCTCCCCGGGCAGAGGTGAGGAAGGAAAAACGCAGTGGGGGCCGGGACAGGAGGGGTACATCAGGCAGGGAAATGGAAAGCTTCCAGAAGAGTGCCCGGGGCCAGGACCATCCTGGCTGGCCTGCAGGCACCAACTCGGCCTGCGTGCTGTGGCTG
>NW_021703334.1:64739-79677 GCF_005190385.1 Monodon monoceros | reverse complement strand
TTTTTTTTTTTTTTTTTTTTTTTTTTGCGGTACGCGGTCCTCTCACTGTTGTGGAATCTCCCGTTGCGGAACACAGGCTCTGGACACGCAGGCTCAGCAGCTATGGCTCACGGAACCAGCTGCCCCGCGGCACGTGGAATCTTCCCGGACTGGGGCACGAACCCGTGCCCTCCGCATCGGCAGGAGGACTCTCAACCACTGCACCACCAGGGAAGCCCTTGAGCATGTTTCTGTATGAATTTTACTATGTATATATCTTTTTTGGCGGGATATCTGTTCAGATCATGCTGTTCATGGTCATGCTGAGAGGAGCCCTGTCTCCTCAGAACCTGCTGGGGCTTTGGCTTCTGGAACACGTGGGGCTGAATCCACGCTGATGGCCGGGCTTCAGAACAAGCCGGGTCCTGGTCCACACTAACAGAAGCCGGGTCTCCTCAGGACCCACTGGGCCTTCAGCTTTGGGACACTGTGGGGTCCAGTTCATGCTGACAGGAGCCTGGTCTCCTCAGGACCTGCTAGGAGGTGATGCCGCTGAGGGAGAAGGTGAGGAAAAGTGGGCAGAAGGTTCCTGTGCGTGGCTGACCACTGAGGGTGTCTGTCTTCAGAGGACCCAGGAGAGGAAGGGCTTGATGTGGAAAACTGGGTGTTTGGCCCCTTTTGTGTGTGGTGTAGACAGAGTGCAGTGTTGTTCTTTGCCATGTGTCGTCTGGTTTTCCCAGCACCGTTTATTGAGGGGACTGTCCCTTCCCTGGTGTATGTTCTTGGCTCCTTTCTTGTGAATTAACTGACCACATAACTGTAGGTTGATTCCTGGGTTCTCTGCTCTGTTCCTCTGGTTTGTGTGCCTGTTTTTGTGCCAATTCCACACTTTTTGGGGACTGTAGCTACGTAATGTAGTGTGAAATCAGGGAGGGAGATGCCTCCAGCTCGTTCTCCTTCCTCAGGGTCGCTTTGGCTCTTCTATGTCCTTTGTGGTTCTACACACAACGTAAGATTATTGTTCTGTTTCTATGGAATATGTCATTGGACTTTTGGGAAAGATTGCATTGAATGTGTATATTAATTTGGCTAGACTGCATATTTTTTAAAAATTAAACAAAAATTAGGGTCACATCATGTAGCATGCAGGATGCGTGATCTTAGTTCCCCAACCCGGGATGGAACCCGCATCCCCTGCAGTGGGAGCACAGAGTCCCAACATCTGGACGGCCAGGGAATTCCCACCATAGAATGCATATTTTCACAGTATTCTTTTTTTTTTTTTTTTTTGTGGTATGCGGACCTCTAATCGTTGTGGCCTCTCCCTTGCGGAGCACAGGCTCCGGAAGCGCAGGCTCAGCGGCCATGGCTCATGGGCCCAGCCGCTCCGCGGCATGTGGGATCCTCACGGACTGGGGCACGAACCTGTGTCCCCTGCTTCAGCAGGCGGACTCTCAACCGCTGCGAAACCAGGGAAGCCCTTGTATTGTTTTGGTTTTTTGTGGTATGCGGGCCTCTCACTGTTGTGGCCTCTGCCGTTGCAGAGCGCAGGCTCAGCGACCATGGCTCACGGGCCCAACCGCACCACGGCATGTGGGTTCTTCCCAGACCGGGGCACGAACCCAAGTGCCCTGCATCGTCAGGCGGACTCTCAACCACTGCGCCACCAGGGAAGCACCTCCATTTATTTTCGTCTGTTCAGTGTCCTCTATCAGTGTCTTCCAGTTTTCAGTTGCCAGTCCTTCACGTCCTTGGTTAAATTTACTCCTAGTTATCTTTTTGGATGTAACTGTAAGTGGGATTTTTTAAAAATTCTTTTCCTGATGGTTCATTATCAGTGTATAGAATCACAAATGATTTTTCTGCATTGAGTTTTCTTTTTTTTTTGGTATCCTGCAGCTTTACTGAATTCATGTTTTAGTTTTAACAGTTTTTTGGTGGTTGAATGTGGAAAACTAGAATTCAGAAATCCCACTGTTTTATCTACATCCAGGTCATCCACAGCACCCAAGACATCGTGGCTCCCAATATAATCTTCCCATGGTGCCTCTTGTAGTATGTGGACTCCTACAAGGGTGATTAGCATCCCCACTGTGGGTGAACTGCATCTGGGAAGGGCTTGGCCTCTATAACAGAGTTTGATGTCTGTATTTCTGGCATGGTGTGACATGTTTGTTTTGATAAGTACTTTATTTTCTAGTAAATTTCAAGTGTATAAAAGACTTTAAATAGCAGTATAAAGTTTTCCACCTTCACAAAATACTCGTTTGTTTTACCCTGTGAGAGTGGGAGGGCCACTCTCCCAGGGAACCAGCACATAACCCCAAAGTGAGGAATAATTAAGGTTTCCACATTATAATCCTATCCACAGACCCGCTTCAAATTTCACCAGCTGCCCCAGATTTGTGGAAACGTATTTTTCTATTCGAATCCAGTTTTCTCTTCTTGGAACCATCACTGGAGCTTTTCCTCACTTTAAAAACCTTGCTGGATTGAAAGTGTACAAGATGAGCATGATCTGGGTGGGTTTTCTGTATGGCTTCTTTCACTTAGGATGTTTTCACTGTTTATCCGCATTGTAACATTGATCATTATTTCATTCATTTTTTCCATTGTGAGTAAAAACACATAACATTTGCCATTTAAACCAGTGTTTTAAAGCTTTTAAAAAAAATTATTTTCTATTTCTTGGCTGTGTCGGGTCTTAGCTGCTGCACGCAGGCTTTCTCTAGTTGCGGCCAGCGGGGGTTACTCTTCATTGCCCTGTGCAGGCTCGTCATTGCGGTGGCTTCTGTCGTTACGGAGCACGGTCTCTAGGCGCACGGCTTTCAGTAGTTGTGGCACGAGGGCTCAATAGCTGTGGCTCACGAGCTTAGTTGCTCTGCGGCATGCAGGATCCTCCACGACCAGCGCTTGAACCCGTGTGTCCTGCAATTGGCAGGCGGATTCTTAACCACTGTGCCACGAGGAAAGCCCCATTTAAACCATTTGTAAGTATATAGTTCTATGGCCTTAAGTACATTCACATTGTTGTAAAAATATCCTCACCATCCATCTCCAGAACTTTATTTTCCCCATATGAAACCGTAGCCATTAAACACTAACTCCCCTCAACCCCTGACAGACTTATTCTACTTTGTCTTTGGATTTGACTTATCTGGATACCTCATACTAGTGGAATCATAGAACGTTTGTCCTTTTTGTGTCTGGCTGGTTTCACTTAGCATAATGACTTCAGGATTCATCCACATTGTAGCATGTGTGAGAATTACCTTATTTTTAAAGGTTGAGTCATATTCCATTGCGTATATACTACACTGTACTTATCCATTCATCTGTTGAAGGATGTGTTGTGTTGCTTCCACCTTTTGGCTATTGCGAATAATGTTGCTATGAATATGGGGTACAGATATCTGTTTCAGTCCTTGCTTTCTAATATTCTGGGTGTACACCCTGGAGTGGAATCGACGGATCATACATTTTCCATGTTTTTGAGGAGCCACCATACAGTTTTCCACAGCGGCTGTATAATTTTACTTTATTCCTTTATATGACACAATAATGCAGCTTATGGATCTACCTTACTTTGCTTATCCGTTTACCTGCTGATGGACATTTAAATCTTTCCTACCCTGGGCTATTGTGAACAGTGCTGCTATGAATCACTGGTGTACAAGTTTTTGTTTGAATGCCTGTTTTCCATTTTTTGGGTATATATCTAGGAGTGGAGTTGTTGAACCACATGGTAATTATATATTTTTGAGTAAATGCTAAAGGTTTGTACACATACACTTCACCATTGTACATCTCCACAAGTAACTTTTACAGTTTCCAATTTCTCTGCATTGTTGCCAACGTTTATTTTTACATATTTTAAAATTTATTTAAAAATTTATTTTTATTCTAGGTTGTGTGAAGGGGCATCACGCTGTGGCCTTAATTTGCATTTTCATCATGGCTCCTGACATTTGACATCTTTTCATGTCTTTGTTGACCATTTGTATGTCTTGCCTGGAGAGCAGTCCATGCAAGTTATTTGTCTGTTTCAAAAATTGTATTGTCTTTTTGTTGATGAGTTGGAAAAGTCCTGGGTACATTCTAGGTAAAGAGTCTTATGAGATATATAATGTGCCAATATTGTCTTCCATTCTGTGGGCTGTCTTTTTAATTTCCGGGTAGCCTCTTTTGATGCACAAAGTTTTGTAACTTTGAGGAAATCCAATTTATCTATTTTTTTCTTTCATTTCTTATGCTTTACTGTCAAATCTAAGAAACCATTGCTAAATTCATGGTCGGGAAGATTTAATTCCTCGGTTTATTTGAGAGTTCATTCAGTCGTCCCTCGGCGCCCACTAGGCCAGGTTTTCTGCCTGGGACTGAGTCAGTGTGAGGGTTCAGCGGTCACAGTTTAGGGTTATGAGTCATTGTTGGAGAGTCATGGTAGAGGGTTGTGGTAAAAGGGTCAGGGATTAGAGTTTAGGGGTCAGTGGCGAGGGTCTAGGGGTCTGGGGCTAGGGTTGTTAGGCGGTTACGGTTAGAGCTTAGGGTTCTTAGGGTAAAGGTTAGAGTTAGGTTTAAGCACAATTGGCCCTCATTGCCCTCCCATCTCCTTCTGTGTGAAGCCTCCAGAATGGATAGGACTTGCCCAGGGTCAAACAGGAGTCAGGGAGCTGAGGTGAATAACTGTTTTTCTGGCCTCCCTTCCCCCAGTCCTGGGCTCTGAGAGAAGAATGAAATGTCTATTCTTGTCTAGGACTGTTTCTCATCCAACTCAACCTCTGTCAAGGATTGGGGAGGGTGTCAGAAGTCATGCATGGTTTCCTTCTGCCCTCCTACCTGGGAAGGGTGATGCTGGCCCTACTCTGCCTGGGCAGCCCCAGGTTCAAGCACAGCCCAGACAGGAGGGCACTCAGTGGACATGTGTGGATTTATACCGGACTGGGTGCAGTGATCTGCCAGCCCCCAGATGCTGCCTTCTTGAGGGCTCCTGGGGCCCTCCTGGCACTGGAGGTATCCTTTGTCCCATCTGAGTGGGCAGGAATAGATGATCAAGTCTCAGGCAGGACAGCCCTCGACCTGTGACTATCCAGGCAGGCATCTGTGGTCCTCTAGCTCAGTCCAGCCAGGGCATAGTCAGGCCCTCATGTACAGCTATGGAGCTGACCATGATGCCGGGCAATTCAAGAGCTACCTGGGCAGTGTAGACATTCCTTTGAGAAGTTTCAAGCACCAACATGCATGTGGCTGAGAAAAAGGCCTCCCGCTCACGGCCTCATAGGCTGCCAAGAGAGGTAGTAATCCTCTAGACATTGGAGTGTGGCCCTGACACAACACCCATGCAGCAGACCATGACCCTGCAATCCTCTGTCCTTTCAGTCCTTAGAAACTTTTGTCATGCATATTCATTAAGAGTCAAAGATATGGGAGCAACTGGACCTCTCAGTGTGAGGTTTACACTGCCACTGCCATTGTCTTGGAGAGCCATATGCATCCATTTGGGCTCTGGAAAGCCTGCCAATTATGGGTTCCATAGCATGGAATAATTCTCAAGCCTCCCGTTACTTCATTGCACAAAGTTCCTTACCACCCTAGCATTTGGTTTCTTCCTGTTAGTAAAGGAGAGAGAAGAAACTGGAAAAGGAGCAGTATTGTTTTTCAGGGATGGGCAATTAATATGGCCAGGGAGATGGCATAACTCAGGGCTCCCACCTCTCAGGGGCAGGAATGAGGTCTGTGTGCCTTCAGAGGGCACATGGGTTGTTCTGGGCCAGCCTCTGAGATGTGAGGACCTGATGCCCAAGGAAAGAGACTTGAGTTTACCACCACCAATAATCCTGACTTTTCAGCAAGTGAAAACTTCTTGCAGTCTTGGGAGGGACAGTAAGAGCACTGGATGAGTTGCTGCAGCCCCTGACCCTAAGGGAACCCCTTTCTTCCTTTTGTGTCAGATTCTCTGCTGTGCAGTGAGCTGTCATTGACATAGAATCTGTGGCTTTCTCCCAGCCAGCATCTGTTCTCAGGCCCAAGTGCCTCAGTTTTCCTTTGGGAATTACAGGTCATCTGCTTCCAGTCCAAACAGTTGCAGAAGGATGACCCCATGTTCCACCCAGCTCGAAGATGGGTTTACAACCCACATGTAGCCAGTCCCATTTTCCATCTTCTGGTGATGGGTCAAGGATGAGAATGCAACCCAAGCCAGATCAAAGGCATTTAAAACCATGACTTTCTTGGAATCCAAGAAAAGGAGAAACTCTTTCTCGGAAAATGGATGGTGTGTGGTTGTCAGCCTAGAACTGCTGCTGGCCCAAGTGCAGTGAGAGAGCCTGTGCCTGTGAATGGGGTCCCCCAAAGGGACTGAGCGGGACAAAGGTTTGGAGAGAAGCAAGGTCACACTGAGACAGTGTGAGGCCCTGGACCTGCCAGGTCCAAACCCATTCTTCCACTTGCCACTTGCAAGTATTAATGTATTTCTACCCTTACAATAAATACTAATTTATTTTACTTCCGTAAGTGTGTCCAGTCACTGGGAAAAGAAAAAGTCCTGGTTGATACATCTGAGTCAATAATCCCTGACCCTTCCTCAGGTATCCTCAATGGGTAGGCGTGGCTGGGGTAGGTGAAGACACTGGGTGGGGTCATAAACTAAGGGAGCCAGCAAACAGCTCTGTCCCTGCTCCTTCCCTGTCCCGGGAGAGGGAAAGCCTGGAACAGTGATAGGATAGCCAGTAGGGGAAGAGGTTCCTCAGTGGTTAATTGGCCTTTTTGTGTTTTCCTTCATTTAGGGTCCATTTTGGTAATGTGTTTTTACAAAGAAATCCCCCTTTTCCTCTGGATTTCCAGTTTGTTACAGTAGATTTCTCTTATTTGACGTTTAATTTTTCCTAATTTTCTACAGAATCATGACAAACAATGAACAAAATACTGATACTTTACTATTAACTGAAGTCCCTATTCACGTTCCCTTTGTTATACCTTTCCTTGTTCCAGGGTCTCAGAGGACATGGGGTCATCATGTCTGTTTAGTCTCTTCTGGGCTCTGACAGTTGGTCAGACTCTCCTTGTTTCCATGACCTTGACAGCATGGAGGAGGGCTGCTCAGGTATTGTATAGACTGCCAGGCGCTGGGATTTGCTTGGTGGTTTTGTCGTGGTTAGACTTGGCTTTGAAAAAGCACACCACAGATGTGAAGTGCTTCCTCTTCACTATATATCAAGAGGACAGGCTCTTAAGGGAACTTCTCTCTTCTATTGTTAATTTTGGTCACCTAGCTGAGGTAATGTTTGTCAGGTTTTCCCACAGTGAGGTTAATTTTTTCCCATGTCCATCCTGTGCGTCTTATGTAGGAGGCAGTCATAGTGCAGAAGCCACACTTGAGGAGAGAGGGGTTAGATTCACATCCCTGATGGACAGTTGAATGGCTATATACATTGTTTAGAAGCTTTCTGCATAGGAGATTTCTGTTTAACACCATTCATCAAAAACTATGTAATTTATTTATACCAGTTTGGACACGTGAATAATTAGTGTAAACTTTTGGTTATAATCCGGCACTACATTATTAGACTGCTTTGTTAATTCTTGCTTTGGCTGTTGAGAGCTTCTTCCATTTGCTCTTGTTTTCATTTTCCATATTTTTTCTTTTGTGGGTTTAAAAAAGTTTTGGTACTTCTTTACTTTCTGATATTTTAAGATCCTGCTTCATATATTTACTGTCTCAGTCCTACCATCAGCCCTTTCTTCAAAGAGCCCTTGTTCCTTTTATTAGAGAATGGTATTAAAAACTTACATGTGGGAGCTAAATATGCTCAGCTGACAGTACATCGAAATATATGCATGTATCTCAGCCTATGCATATACACATAATTATAAAGATTTCCATGTGCAACTATGTGTAGGCTAAAGAGAGTTTATACTGGTATCTCCAAGCGGATCTGTTATGACATGGATATTGTAACCTTCTCCCTTTGTTTGACTGTAACATCCAACTCCAGTGGTAAGAAACCTGGCTTCCACCATTTGTCATTTATGAAATTCAGTGCTTGTTCCATTTGATGACTGATGTCGTAGTTTCAGTACTGTTAGCTGCTACCCCTCATGGGAAAGAACATAGAGTCCACTGTGTATGTATGGCACATTTTGTCTTTGGCCTACAGATTCTGTACATTTCCGAAGTTAACTTAGGTCCGCCCATTTGTCCCACTACCAACTGTGAGTTTTTTCATACATTTCTGAATCAGTTAGGTTCTTTGTTACATTCTGTGTTCCAGTCTTTGACACTCCCATATCCTAAGTAGCCAAGTTTGAATAGATTGTAAATTACTTGTTGGGTTGTAAAAATCTGTGGGTATAGCCAAATGCAGTGACAGGTATTCACCACTGAAGTATCATATAGACTATTTTAACCACATATTCTGTAAACTGTTTATCATGTCAGTTTTGCCTTTTCTAGAATGTTATATAAATGAGGTCATACACTGTGTAGCACTTCAGACTGGATTCTTTCACTTAGCAATGTAAGTGTGAGATGCATGTATTATTTTTTTTTTTTGGCATGGGTTGATGATCCATTCCTTTATATCTCTGAATACTGTCGCACTGCATGTATATGAGAGGAAAAATAATTTTCCCTCTACACTTCTATGTTCTTTATTGAGATCCCCCTTGTAATGAAAAAGAGACGAACTGGACAAAACAATCAGAAGTTTAATATATACCATGCGTACCTCCTGTATACTTGAAAGATACCCAGGAAAACTGAGTCACTCCCTGAAGTGGCCCAAGCCGTTACCTTAAATACTTGTGCTGAGAACAAAAAAAAGATGTTAGGGGATGGAGGCAGCCATTTAAGGGATGTTATTAGGCAAAGCCCAGTAAACAAGGGTAAGTTTGTTACACAGATTTACATCCAGGCCTATTTCATTGACAAGCTTTTTTCTTTTTTTTTAAACATTTATTTATTTGGCTGCACCGGGTCTTAGTTGCGGCCTGTGGAATCTTTAGTTGCGGCATGCGGGCTCTTAATTGCAGCATGCGGGATCTAGTTCCCTGACCAGGGATTGAACCCTGGTCCCCTGGATTGGGAACATGGGGTCTTAACCACTGTACAAGCAGGGAAGTCCCAACAAGCTTTTCTTGATATTTAGTCATCATTCAATTCCTGGCCCAGAGAGGGACATACCCTTACAAAAGGATATATCCTTAATAAATGTAAATTTACCTCCTAAAAGGGCATTTTCTACTTGGTTTTGAAAGATTCTCCTGGGTCTGCTGTTTCTTAAATTAATCAGTCCAAACTATCCTTTTGTCAAATGGGCATATTTTGGGGTGGTGTATTCTGCTCCCCTTGGCATGTATGTGCCTGAATTTGCTTATGAATTCATCTGCAGAAGGACATACTGATACCTTTAAGTTTTTAACCATTATGAATAGAGCTGCTGTGCATTACTTGATGCTAGTTTTGGTTTGAATACAGTTTTTCAAAGCCATTGTCTAAATACAAGAAGTACACTTCTTGGATCCTAAGGTGAGACTTTTTGATTTGGAAAATCTGTCAAACTGTCTTTCAAAGTTGGTTGTACATGCATTCCACCAGCATCTTGAGTTTATTCTTGTATGCTTATTTACTGCCTCTTTATCTTCTTGGGCCAGGTGTGTGTTTCAATCTTTACCAGATTTTAATGGCGTTGTTGGCATAATTTGAGGACAAATCCTTTATCAGATATGTGTTTTGGAAATAGTTTCTTGCAGTTTGTGGTTTGTCTTCCGGTTTTCTGAATAAGGTCACCAAACCCAAAGTCATGTAGATTATCTTTTTTTTTCCTAGGATTTTTATAGTTTGGTAATTTAAATTTGTCTATGGGCATTTTGAGTGAATTTTGTTTCAAGTTGAAAAGTTTGTGTCTGCATTCATTTCATTACATACGGTTTGTAATTAATTGCTCCTTAACCATCTTTTGAGAAGATACAGTGAGATACTTGGCTTCATTTCAGTTTGGATTTTCAAACTTAGAATATACAGCAGAACTGCCTCCCAGACAAGGCCTCTGGGTTTGTGAGTGCAGCACTCCCGGCACTTTTCTCATATCCCAGAGGGGGCGCCGAACCCACCTGTGTGACCCTGGGGGCACAGGTGCACCCTGCCCACAGACTTTGCTCTGTGACAAGCAGACAGGAGCTTTGTCTCCTGTCAGGGCCTAGGTTTCTGGACCATGAGGCATTGTGCACACTGACAGGAGCTGGGTTTTCTCAGGAACCACTGGTGAGGAGGCTCCACAAGAGGAAAAAATGAGCAAGTGTGGAGAATCTTCCTGTGCAGCTGACTGCTGGGTGGGTGGGGTGCATCTTCAGGGGACTCAGGAGAGGAAGGGTTTAATGTGGAATACTGTGCACTTTTAGTTTTATGTGCAGTGTAGATGGTGACCAGTGTCGTTCTTTGGAGACCGGTGTGTAGTTTTCCTGGCACTGTCTGTTGATGGCTTTAGGTAGAATAAAGATTTTACTTTTTACATCTTTATTGGAGTATAATTGCTTTACAATGGTGTTTTAGATTCTGCTTTATAACAAGGTGAATCAGTTATACATATGTTCCCATATCTCTTTCCTCTTGCGTCTCCCTCCCTCCCACTCTCCCTATCCCACCCCTCTAGGTGGTCACAAAGCACCGAGCTGATCTCCCTGTGCTATGCGGCTGCTTCCCACTAGCTATCTATTTTACGCTTGGTAGTATATATATGTCCATGCCACTCTCACTTTGTCACAGCTTACCCTTCCCCCTCCCCATATCCTCAAGTCCATTCTCTAGTAGGTCTGTGTCTTTATTCCTCTCTTACCCCTAGATTCTTCATGACATTTTGTTTTCTTAAGTTCCATATATATGTGTCAGCATACGGTATTTGTCTTTCTCCTTCTGACTTACTTCACTCTGTATGACAGACTCTAGGTCCATCCACCTCATTACAAATCGCTCAGTTTCATTTCTTTTTATGGCTGAGTAATTTTGCGTTGTATGTGCCACAACTTCTTTATCCATACATCCGATGATGGACACTTAGGTTGTTTCCGTCTCCTGGCTATTGTAAATTGAGCTGCAATGAGCATTTTGGTACATGACTCTTTTTGAATTATGGTTTTCTCAGGGTATATGCCCAGTAGTGGGATTGCTGGGTCATATGGTAATTCTATTTGTTGTTTTTTAAGGAACCTGTATACTGTTCTCCATAGTGGCTGTACCAATTCACATTCCCACCAGCAGTGCAAGAGTGTTCCCTTTTCTCCACACCCTCTCCAGTATTTATTGTTTCTAGATTTTTTGGTGATGGCCATTCTGACTGGTATGAGATGATGTCTCATTCTAGTTTTGATTTGCATGTCTCTAATGATTAATGATGTTGTGCATTCTTTCATGTGTTTGTTGGCAGTCTGTATATCTTCTTTGGAGTAATGTCTATTTAGGTCTTCTGCCCAATTTTGGATTGGGTTGTTTGTTTTTTTAGTTAGTGAGCTGCATGAGCTGCTGGTAAATTTTGGAGATTAAGCCTTGGTCAGTTGCTTCATTTGCAAATATTTTCTCCCATTCTGAGTGTTGTCTTTTGGTCTTGTTTATGGTTTTCTTTGCTGTGCAAAAGCTTTGCAGTTTCATTAGGTCCCATTTATTTTTGTTTTTATTTCCATTTCTCTAGGAGGTGGGTCAAATAGGATCTTGCTGTGATTTATGTCATAGAGGGTTCTGCCTATGTTTTCCTCTAAGAGTTTGATAGTTTCTGGCCTTACATTTAGGTCTTTCATCCATTTTGAGCTTATTTTTGCGTATGGTGATAGGGAGTGATGTTATCTCATACTTTTACACGTGCCTGTCCAGTTCTCCTAGCACCACTTATTGAAGAGGCTTGTCCTTTCTCCACAGTACATTCCTGCCTCCTTTATCAAAGATAAGGTGACCATATGTGCGTGGGTTTATCTCTGGATTTTCTATCCTGTTCCATTGATCTATCTTTCTGTTTTTGTGCCAGTACCATACTGTCTTGATTACTGTAGCTTGGTAATATAGTCTGAAGTCAGGGAGCCTGAGTCCTCCAGCTCCATTTTTCGTTCTCAAGATTGCTTTGGCTATTCGGGGTCTTTTGTGTTTCCATACAAATTGTGCAATATTTTGTTCCAGTTCTGTGAAAAATGCCAGTGGTTGTTTGATAGGGATTGCATTGAATCTGTAGATTGCTTTGGGTAGTAGAGTCATTTTCACAATGTTGATTCTTCCCATCCAAGAACATGGTATATCGCTCCATCACTTTGTATCATCCTTAATTTCTTTCATCAGTGTCTTATAATTTTCTGCATACACGTCTTTTGTCTCCTTAGGTAGGTTTATTCCTAGATATTTTATTCTTTTTGTTGCAGTGGTAAATGGGAGTGTTTTCTTTATTTCACTTTCAGATGTTTTCGTCATTAGTGTGTAGGAATGCCAGAGACTTCTGTGCATTAATTTTGTATCCTGCTGCTTTACCAAATTCATTGATTAGCTCTAGTGGTTTTCTGGTAGCATCTTTAGGATTGTCTATGTATAGTATCACGTCATCTGCAAACAATGACAGCTTTACTTCTTTTCCGATTTGGATTCCTTTTATTTCTTTTTCTTCTCTGATTGCTGTGGCTAAAGCTTCCAAAACTATGTTGAATAAGAGTGGTGAGAGTGGGCAACCTTGTCTTGTTCCTCATCTTAGTGGAAGTGCTTTCAGTTTTCCACCACTGAGGAAGACGTTGGCTGTGGGTTTGTCATATATGGCCTTTATTATGTTGAGGAAAGTTCCCTCTATGCCTACTTTCTGGAGGGTTATCATAAATGGGTGTTGAATTTTGTCGAAAGCTTTCTCTGCATCTATTGAGATGACCATATGGTTTTTCTCCTTCAATTTGTTAATATGGTTTATTACATTGATTGATTTGCATATATTGAAGAATCCTTGCATTCCTGGAATAAACCCCACTTGATCATGGTGTATGATCCTTTTAATGTACTGTTGGATTCTTTTTCTAGTATTTTGTTGAGGATTTTTACATCTATGTTCATCAGTGATATTGGCCTGTAGTTTTCTTTGTGACATCCTTGTCTGGTTTTGGTATCAGGGTGATGGTGGCCTCGTAGAATGAGTTTGGGAGTGTTCCTCCCTCTGCTATATTTTGGAAGAGTTTGAGAAGGGAATGTGTTGGATAGGTTTTAGCTCTTTTCTAAATGTTTGATAGAAGTTGCCTGTGAAGCCATCTGGTCCTGGGCTTTTTTTTGTTGGAAGAATTTTAATCACAGTTTCAATTTTAGTGCTTCTGATTGGTCTGTTCATATTTTCTATTTCTTCCTGATTCAGTCTTGGCAGGTTGTGCATTTCTAAGAATTTGTCCATTTCTTCCAGATTGTCCATTTTATTGGCATAGAGTTGCTTGTAGTAATCTCTCATGATCTTTTCTATTTCTGTAGTGTCAGTTGTTATTTCTCCTTTTTCATTTCTAATTCTATTGATTTGAGTCTTCTCCCTTTTTTTCTTGATGAGTCTGTTTAATGGTTTATCAATTGTGTTTATCTTCTCAAAGAACCAGCTTTTAGTTTTATTCATCTTTGCTATTGTTTTCTTCATTTCTTTCTCATTTATTTCTGATCTGATTTTTATGATTTCTTTCCTTCTGCTAACTTTGGGGTGTTTTTTGTTCTTCTTTCTCTGATTGCTTTAGGTGCAAGGTTAGGTTGTTTATTCAAGATGTTTCCTGCTTCTTAAGGTGGACTTGTATTACTATACATTCCCTCTTAGAACTGCTTTTGCTGCATCCTATAGGGTTTGGGTTGTTCTGTCTCCATTGTCATTTGTTTCTAGGTATTTTTTGATTTCCTCTTTGATTTCTTCAGTGATCACTTCGTTATTAAGTAGTGTATTGTTTAGCCTCCATGTGTTTGTATTTTTTACAGATCTTTTCCTGTAATTGATATCTAGTCTTATGGCGTTGTGGTCGGAAAAGATACTTGATACAATTTCAATTTTCTTAAATTTACCAAGGCTTGATTTGTGACACAAGATATGATCTATTCTGGAGATTGTTCCATGAGCACTTGAGAAAAATGTGTATTCTGTTGTTTTTGGATGGAGTGTCCTATAAATATTAAGTCCATCTTGTTTAATGTATCATTTAAAGCTTGTGTTTCCTTATTTTCATTTTGTATGATCTGTCCATTGGTGAAAGTGGGGTGCTAAAGTCCCCTACTATGAATGTGTTACTGCCGATTTCCCCTTTTATGGCTGTTAGTATTTGCCTTATGTATTGAGGTGCTCCTATGTTGGGTGCATAAATATTTACAATTGTTATATCTTCTTCTTGGATTGATCCCTTGGGGTGTGGAATCATTTTAACAATATGAATTCTTCCAATCCATGAACATATTATATCTGTCCATTTGTTTGTGTCGTCTCCAATTTCTTTCATCAGTGTCTTCCAGTTTTCTGAGTACAGGTTTTTACCTCCTGGGTTAGATGTATTCCTAGGTATTTTATTTTTGTTAATATCATTGTCAATGGGTTTGTTTCCTTAATTTCTCATCCTGATAGTTTGTTGTCAGTGTAGAGAGATGCAACAGATTTCTATAGGTTGATTTTGTATCCTGCAACTTAAGTGAATTTTACAATGAATTCCATTTGTTTTAGGGGGTCACTTTAAGGATTTTATAAATAAAACATCATGTCGGGACTTCCCCGGTGGCACAGGGTTTAAGCCTCCGTGCTCCAGGGGCCTGGGTTCGATCACTGGTCAGGGAACTAGATCCCACATGCATGCCACAACTAAGAGTTCGCATGCCACAACTAAGGAGCCCGCCTGCTGCAACTAAGCAGCACACTGCCACAACTAAGAAGACCCAGCACAACCAGAATAAATAAATGAATAAATAAATAAATGAAATATAAAACATCATCTCATCTACAAACAG